>NC_057795.1:14883654-14885183 GCF_018294505.1 Triticum aestivum | reverse complement strand
GGGGTAACGCTCCAACACATGTCCATTAACGATGTGTGGGTCAATGAACCCAACATCATGGATGTTCCTTACTCTGCATTCCTTAATCTTCATTCTGCATGTATAATAGCGGACACAACAATATAGTTAGGACATATATATAGTGCAGGCAATATGAACGAGATGGGGTAGAAATTAATAAATCACTTACAGAACGTAGCAACTGATGATAGATTTATCGAGCTCGCGCAGATTGAAAAGCTGGAACAATTCACTCAGTTCAATTTGTACATAGTAATGTTTGAAGTGATGCTCATGTCTAACTTCCGCATAAATATATTCTTTGGCGTTTTTATTTTTTATGTAACCCTTGTACCATTTCAGCAGACCTTTCATTTGTGGAGGTAGATCCTTTTCCTGCGCAGGCTCGACGAGAGGCCCATTCTTGACATATGTAATTACTACCTCCTTCACTGGCGCCTCATCAAGGCCTAACAGTTCACGAAGAATAATACCTAAGTTGGCCGCTTGTTCTCTGGCACTCGTTACAGTCAATCCCTGTGCTGCCGCAGCTTGTATGATCTCGGGGGCATCCGGACAGAAGGCTTCCACTATAAGCGGGGCAATCGATTGTTTACTTTGTTCCCCGAGCTGGGCAACTTGTTTCCCGCTTTTTTTACTTTCGGCCTTCTCCCGCTCTTTGTTCTCCTTGAACATGAGTGCCTGCCTGCGAAGTTCACGTGCATAGTCGTTAGGCAGATTCTTCGCGGCTTGGGACGGTGTGCTCAAAAATGACTTAGCCCACTTCTTTTGCTTATCAGAAAATACTGGCTTGGGCTCGGGCTCTCTTTTCTTCTTGCAGTCCGCCTTCCATTTCTCCAAATCAGCAGCCGCGGCCGCGTCGACTTCCTCGGCACTACGTTCCCAAGGCCTTGTGGGGAGAGGCTTCAGTGATGGCTCCGGTACCTTTGTGGTCTTAGGTACATAAGGGTCCGGGTTAATAATCCAGGACTGCTTCTGCTTCTTTGCCGGAGGTGGATTGGGGGGCGGTGTCTGATCACCCGCCGGACGAGGACTGGGGGGCGGCGGCTGATCACCCGCCGGACGTTGTGGACTGGGGGGCGGCGTCGGCTGACATGACGGAGGTGTAGGTGAACCGCCACCACCACCACCACCACCACCACCACCACCACCGCCACCGCCACCACCACCACCGTAGGGGGGTGGACTTGTTGTCCTTGGCGCCTCGCCTGGAAACTTGATAAACTTCTTTTGCCATAGAATGAAATGGCGCTTGACATCTCCAAGTCTTTTCTCCCCTTCAGGTGTAGCAATGTCAATCTCCAGGTCCTCAAACCCTTGGACTATGTCCTCCACCGTGACACGAGCATAGCCATCTTGAATGGGGTTGTTGTGGTGGAGTGCTCCAGGTAAACATGGTAAAGCACTGCCAATGGCTACCTTCATGGACATGTTCCCGATAGGATAATACAGATGACATTCTTTCATCTCCTTTATATCGTCCACGGGGTAGCGAGGAGGCTCCGGTG
>NC_057795.1:14881587-14882803 GCF_018294505.1 Triticum aestivum | reverse complement strand
AAATTTGAAATTAGAACCAAAAAGAATTCAAGAGGAATATACAATATATATTCAATATCATCGGATGACCATATACAATTTTGAACAAGTTTCCATACATGATTTAATGCATATAAAGTTCTACGTCCTCGTAATAGTGTTCTCCTTTAGGATGGAGGACTTCCCTGCTGAACCATCCAGCTAGTTCCTCTTGAAGTGGTCGGAAGCGAGCTTCTGGACTAAGCATCCACCGGAGGTTATTCCTCCGAGCATTGGTATCACTCGGAACCCGCTCAGAGGTGTATCTCCGGATCATCTCACAGACATAGTATCCACATAGATTGGTCTCCGGTGGCTGAATATCCCCAGCATTCTTAGCCTTTAACATTTTGAATTCTAGCTCTTTTTTGAATTCACCGACCTTTGTATCTACGAACCGTCTCCAAACCCTACGAGGCAAAGAAAATTAAATGAACAAGAGAGTTATTAATTAGTTACTTGATATTAGGAAATGAACGAAATAGGCCTATCGATATAGAGCGCAAATGAATGAAAATAATTACTTCTGCAGCATTCTTCTCATGCCGCCCCAAAGCTTTGGATCCATATTCACAGAGTCGTGGACGAGACATTCTGAGGTGTTAACTTTAATTACTAGCAGAATCCAGTGGAACCTGCGGACACGATACATGCACAGTACGTCATGCATAACTCATCGATTAGCCGGCCACATACCATGCATGGAGTAAACAAAAGAGAATGTGCTCAAGACAGAAACACATACTTTTGAGTTCCTGCTTTGTAAGAAACTGCCACAGGTCTGCCTCCACGTCGGCGGGGTAACGCTCCAACACATGTCCATTAACGATGTGTGGGTCAATGAACCCAACATCATGGATGTTCCTTACTCTGCATTCCTTAATCTTCATTCTGCATGTATAATAGCGGACACAACAATATAGTTAGGACATATATATAGTGCAGGCAATATGAACGAGATGGGGTAGAAATTAATAAATCACTTACAGAACGTAGCAACTGATGATAGATTTATCGAGCTCGCGCAGATTGAAAAGCTGGAACAATTCACTCAGTTCAATTTGTACATAGTAATGTTTGAAGTGATGCTCATGTCTAACTTCCGCATAAATATATTCTTTGGCGTTTTTATTTTTTATGTAACCCTTGTACCATTTCAGCAGACCTTTCATTTGTGGAGGTAGATCCTTTTCCTGCG
>NC_057795.1:14877294-14878169 GCF_018294505.1 Triticum aestivum | reverse complement strand
TGTTTCTTTTCCCTGAAAGAACAATGTGGCGCTTTGGATCATCGCATGATGTACTGATCGTTTTCTTATCTTTCCGTTTCCTCGGTTTGCTACTCATGTCCTTCACATAGAAAACCTGAGCGACATCTTTCGCTAGGACGAATGGTTCGTCAAGGTAACCAAGATTGTTGAAATCCACCATTGTCATTCCGTATTGCTGGTCCACCTTTACCCCACCTCCTGTTAGCTTGAACCATTTGCACCGGAACAAAGGGACCTTAAAGGAGGGTCCATAGTCAAGTTCCCATATCTCCTCTATGTAACCATAATATGTGACCTTTTGCCCATTCTCGGTTGCTGCATCAAAGCGGACACCACTGTTTTGGTTGGTGCTCTTTTTATCTTGGGCGATCGTGTAAAATGTATTCCAATTTATCTCGTACCCTTGGAAAGTCGTTATAGTCGAAGATGGTGTCTTGGCCAACATGTACAGCTGATCTACAACATCATTGTCATTCATTAAATGTTTTCTCAACCAACTGCCGAAAGTCTCCATGTGGGCCTTCCTAATCCAGGATTCAGGCTTCCCCGGGTTGTCCGAGCGTAAAATATTCTTGTGTTTCTCAAAGTACGGAGCCACCAAGCTGGAATTGGCCAGTACAGTGTGGTGTGCTTCAGTCAGAGAATGGCCGTCCATACATATCGTTGATTTCCTTCCGATCGTGCCTTTTCCACTTAGTCTCCCCTCGTGCCGCGATCGAGGAAGACCAATCGGCTTAAGGTCAGGAACAAAGTCAACACAAAACTCAATTACCTCCTCATTTCCATAGCCCTTGGCGATGCTTCCTTCTGGCCTAGCACGGTTACGAACATATTTCTTTAATACTCCCATGAAC
>NC_057795.1:14845900-14874985 GCF_018294505.1 Triticum aestivum | reverse complement strand
ATAGGGGAGGAGCTTTAGTCGCGGTTGGCCTGGCCAACCGCGACTAAAGGCCTTTGCGCACCTTTAGTCGCGGTTGGCCTGGCCAACCGCGACTAAAGCCCCTCACGTGCACTAGCTGGCCACCGAGCGCCCTGGGCCCAGGCCTTTGGTCGCGGTTCGTCTGCCGAACCGCGACTAAAGACTTCATTAGTCGCGGTTCCTACAGTTTCGCGACTAATAGGGCTGGACGGAAGCCTCTTTTTCTACCAGTGAGCACTAAACGAACCAAAGTTACCGTCTCTAGAGACAGCCCCATCGACTCGGAATTTTGCTATCCTTTCCGACGGAGCGACCCATCTTGGCAGTACCGGTTCAACCGCTTCGGCCACCCTTGGATTTTTCTTCGTCTTGCAATCCTCCAGTTCTCACGTACGCGCTAATCACGAACGAAAGAACGCATTCCAGGAGGCACGTTGTAAATCTGGCCGCTGGTGGGCTTTTACTATGGGCCTTTTTTTTATAGTACACGCTGAGAAATTGTACTCACGGGGGATGAATTCTTTGAGGAGCTATGGGCCGAAGGCACTTAGGACTTGTCATCGTTGCATGTTGATGGCACTCATGATTTGTCCTACGTTCCATCCTGTGATTGATGCATCTCCAAGTGGGCTTTAGGCTCGTCCCATTTTGTATGGTAAAGATAGTTTCTAGGGTTAGACAAGATTTGAGAAGAAAGTAGTTGAGCTTGATCTTATTCTAGGGTTTGAGCTTCTAAGCCACCCATAGGATCTCGAGATCCACTTCATCTGAATTCATGGATGTCCTTGTAAGAATCGAAGAGCATCTACTTGAGTGAAAATCAATACATCCATCAAGTATTTTGTTGGTGAGGTTCATTCTCAAAGCCTGCCACATTGGTGTGTGCCGTTGACATGCGATTCATAAAACAAAGCAACTGTCCTTTCCTAGTATGAACATTGGGCCAAATCTGGGGGCCTACCATATCACACTAAAGATTTTACACAAATTCATCGATGGAGCTGGCATCCCTTGGGTTAAGCTAATCTAGAGCACCTACTATAGTGATGGTTCTATATCTGGCAATAGCTTCGAGGGATCTTTTAAGGTAAAAATAACTAGATGTCGCATTGAAAAATGGGAAGTAGGTTTACTTCTGGTATTATTTATGGAAAGTGGATGCATGCACAACAGGCTTCTAAAACTCATCATTGATGCCACATCTCACAATTAACAAGTGTTGACTCTAGAATATTTAGAGGACCTATTTCATCTTCCCTTGTTGCAACAGAGACTTCCATGACTTTTAAGCCATGATGAAATTTGCATTCATGTTGACATTGCTGATGTAGATGATAGTTGGAGCTACTTGTGGGATCACCTCATTTTCTTCAGCGGAAAAGCATATAAGGTCCTTATTGGACATCAATCTACCCCACTTCACTTCTTTTGGGTTTGGAACATCCCATGTCAATTGAAGCACAAAGTGATTCTCTCATGATTACTTCGTGATAGACTAAACACAAAGAATTTGTTGCACATGAAAAACTTCCACCACGTTCCTATGATTGTGCAACATCGAGTATCTAGTGAAGGGAACCTTGCAATCTGCTGCTAGGTGCTATAATTTTTATGCTCTAAAAAACTATAAGTTCTCTGACCTTTGAAGCTGTGGTCACCAAATTAAAACTAGTAGTTCCTTTGTTCGTGGAGGTTATCATTTTAGCAGCCTAGAGTATTTGGATGGTCTGAAACCATAAGATTCTCTCAGAAGAACCATGTTGGTGTTTTCCAATTCAGTGCCAATGTTTTTTTTTGTTTTTTCACGAAAACCAATTTCCAGGGACCAATAAAATCAGAAAATATATTTCTAGAAGTTTTGAGATGAGAAGGAGCCAAGGGAACATGTGCCAGCACAGAGCCTCCCCTATGGCCCCTATGTGGCCCCACCAAACGACCTAAGGCTGGAACGCAAGAGCGCAGGGTGCATGAGTGGGCCCCACATGGGGCGTCCACTTCCTCTTTCTTTCGCCGCCTTTATATACTCCCCAAAACCCTTAAAATAATGATCAAGAATATTTTTTCCACCGCCGCACCTCTTTGTACACGCGATCCAGTCTGGATGATTTTCCTCGATACTCTTTAAGAGGGGAGATCCTTCATGACGACCATCTACATCAACCTTGCTGCAATCATGTCCATGTGTAATAGTGCTCCTTTGGAGCTACCCTACATGCTTAGGCTTCATCCTTTGGAGCTACCACATATATGGTTCCGTAGGTGCAGCTTGTTGGAAATATGCCCTAGAGGCAATAATAAAAGCATTATTATTATATTTCCTTGTTCATGATAATTGTCTTTATTCATGCTATAATTGTGTTATCCGGAAATCGTAATACATGTGTGAATAACAGACACCAACATGTCCCTAGTGAGCCTCTAGTTGACTGGCTCATTGATCAACAGATAGTCATGGTTTCCTGACTATGGACACTGGATGTCATTGATAACGAGATCACATCATTAGGAGAATGATGTGATGGACAAGACCCAATCCTAAACATAGCACAAGATCGTATAGTTCGTTTGCTAGAGTTTTGCAATGTCAAAGTATCTTTTCCTTAGACCATGAGATCGTGTAACTCCCGGATACCGTAGGAGTACTTTGGGTATGCCAAACGTCACAACGTAACTGGGTGACTATAAAGGTAGACTACGGGTATCTCCGAAAGTGTCTGTTGGGTGACATGGATCAAGACTGGGATTTGTCACTCCGTATGACGGAGAGGTATCACTGGGCCCACTCGGTAATGCATCATCATAATGAGCTCAGAGTGACCAAGTGTCTGGTCACGGGATCATGCATTACGGTACGAGTAAAGTGACTTGCCGGTAACGAGATTGAACGAGGTATTGGGATACCGACGATCGAATCTCGGGCAAGTAACATATCGATTGACAAAGGGAATTGCATACGGGGTTGATTGAATCCTCGACATCGTGGTTCATCCGATGAGATCATCGTGGAGCATGTGGGAGCCAACATGGGTATCCAGATCCCGCTGTTGGTTATTGACCGGAGAGTCGTCTCGGTCATGTCTACATGTCTCCCGAACCCGTAGGGTCTACACACTTAAGGTTCAGTTACGCTAGGGTTGTAAGGATATGTATATGCAGTAACCCGAATGTTGTTCGGAGTCCCGGATGAGATCCCGGACGTCACGAGGAGTTCCGGAATGGTCCGGAGGTAAAGATTTATATATGGGAAGTCCTGTTTCGGGCATCGGGACAAGTTTCGGGGTTATCGGTATTGTACCGGGACCACCGGAGGGGTCCCGGGGGCCCACCGGGTGGGGCCACCCATCCCCGGGGGCCACATGGGCTGTAGGGGGTGCGCCTTGGCCTGCTTGGGCCAAGGGCACCAGCCCCACTAGGCCCATGCGCCTAGGGTTTCCAAGGGGGAGGAGTCCTACTAGTGGAAGGCACCTCCTAGGTGCCTTGGGGGGGAGGGAAAACCCCTAGGCCGCCGCACTCCCTAGGAGATTGGATCTCCTAGGGCCGGCCACCCCCCCTTGGCACCCCTATATATAGTGGGGGAGAGGAGGGACTTCATACCTTGAGTCCTTGGCCTTAGGTTGCCTCCTTCTCCCCCCCCAACACCTCCCCCAACTCCATAGCGCTTAGCGAAGCTCTGCCGGAGTACTGCAGCTCCATCAACACCACGCCGTCGTGCTGCTGCTGGTGCCATCTCCCTCAACCTCTCCTCCCTCCCTTGCTGGATCAAGAAGGAGGAGACGTGGCTGTTCCGTACGTGTGTTGAACGCGGAGGTGCCGTCCGTTCGGTGCTAGGATCTCCGGTGATTCGAATCACGTCGTGTTCGACTACATCATCCCCGTTCTTTGAACGCTTCCGCTCGCGATCTACAAGGTATGTAGATGCATCTATTCACTCGTTGCTAGATGAACTCCTAGATGATCTTGGTGAAACGAGTAGGAAATTTTTTGTTTTCTGCAACGTTCTCCAACAGTGGCATCATGAGCTAGGTCTATGCGTAGTTCTTCTTGCGCGAGTAGAACACAATTGGTTGTGGGCGTAGATTTGTCAACTTTCTTGCCGTTACTAGTCCTTTCTTGCTTCAGCGGTATTGTGGGATGAAGCGGCCCGGACCAACCTTACACGTACGCTTACGTGAGACCGGTTCCACCGACTAACATGCACTAGTTGCATAAGGTGGCTGGCGGGTGTCTGTCTCTCCCACTTTAGTTGGAGCGGAATCGATGAACAAGGTCCTTATGAAGGGTAAATAGAAGTTGACAAATCACGTTGTGGCTTTAACGTAGGTAAGAAGACGTTCTTGCTAGAACCCTAATTCAGCCACGTAAAACTTGCAACAATAATTAGAGGACGTCTAACTTGTTTTTGCAGCAAGTGGTTTGTGATATGATATGGCCAAAGTTGTGATGAATGATGAATGATCTATATGTGATGTATGAGATGTTCATGCTATTGTAATAGGATTCACGACTTGCATGTCGATGAGTATGACAACCGGCAGGAGCCATAGGAGTTGTCTTTATTCTTTTATATGACCTGTGTGTCATCAAGAAACGCCATGTAAATTACTTTACTTTATTGCTAAACGCGTTAGCCATAGTAGTAGAAGTAATAGTTGGCGAGCAACTTCATGGAGACACGATGATGGAGATCATGATGATGGAGATCATGGTGTCAAGCCGGTGACAAGATGATCATGGAGCCCCAAGATGGAGATCAAAGGAGCTATGTGATATTGGCCATATCATGTCACGTTTATTATTTGATTGCATGTGATGTTTATCATGTTTTGCATCTTGTTTACTTAGAACGACAGTAGTAAATAAGATGATCCCTCACAATAATTTCAAGAAGTGTTCCCCCTAACTGTGCACCGTTGCGACAGTTCGCTGTTTCAAAACACCACGTGATGATCGGGTGTTTTATTCAGACGTTCACATACAACGGGTGTAAGACAGATTTACACATGCAAACACTTAGGTTGACTTGACGAGCCTAGCATGTACAGACATGGCCTCGGAACACAGAAGACCGAAAGGTCGAGCATGAGTCGTATAGAAGATACGATCAACATGAAGATGTTCACCGATGTTGACTAGTCCGTCTCACGTGATGATCGGACACGGTCTAGTTTAACTCGGATCATGTGATACTTAGATGACCAGAGGGATGTCTAATCTAAGTGGGAGTTCACTAATAATTTGATTAGTTGAACTTAATTATCATGAACTTAGTCTAAAATCTTTGCAATATGTCTTGTAGATCAAATGGCCAACGTAGTCCTCAACTTCAACGCGTTCCTAGAGAAAACTAAGCTGAAAGATGATGGCAGCAACTATACGGACTGGGTCCGGAACCTGAGGATCATCCTCATAGCTGCCAAGAAAGATTATGTCCTACAAGCACCGCTTGGTGACGCACCCGTTCTCCCTGCGGAACAAGACGTTATGAACGCTTGGCAGGCACGTTTCGATGACTACTCCCTCGTTCAGTGCGGCATGCTTTACAGCCTAGAGCCGGGGCTCCAAAAGCGTTTTGAGAGACATGGAGCATATGAGATGTTCGAAGAGCTGAAAATGGTTTTCCAAGCTCATGCCCGGGTCGAGAGATATGAAGTCTCCGACAAATTCTTTAGCTGTAAGATGGAGGAAAACAGTTCTGTCAGTGAGCACATACTCACTATGTCTGGGTTGCATAACCGCTTGACTCAGCTGGGAGTTAATCTCCCGGATGATGCGGTCATTGACAGAATCCTCCAGTCGCTTCCACCAAGCTACAAGAGCTTTGTGATGAACTTCAATATGCAGGGGATGGAAAAGACCATTCCTGAAGTATTTGCTATGCTGAAATCAGCAGAGGTGGAAGTCAGAAAGGAACATCAAGTGTTGATGGTCAATAAAACCACTAAGTTCAAGAAAGGCAAGGGTAAAAAGAACTTCAAGAAGGACGGCAAGGAGGTTGCCGTGCCCGGCAAGCAAGCTGCTGGGAAGAAGCCAAAGAATGGACCCAAGCCCGAGACTGAGTGCTTTTATTGCAAGGGAAGCGGTCACTGGAAGCGGAACTGCCCTAAGTACTTAGCGGATAAGAAGGCCGGCAAAACAAAAGGTATATGTGATATACATGTAATTGATGTGTACCTTACTAGTGCCCGTAGTAGCTCCTGGGTATTTGATACCGGTGCAGTTGCTCACATTTGTAACTCAAAGCAGGGGCTGCGGAATAAGCGGAAACTGGCAAAGGACGAGGTGACGATGCGCGTCGGGAATGGTTCCAAGGTCAATGTGATCGCCGTCGGCACGCTACCTCTGCATCTCCCTTCGGGATTAGTTTTAAACCTTAATAATTGTTATTTAGTGCCAGCTTTGAGCATGAACATTGTATCGGGATCTCGTTTAATTCGAGATGGCTACTCTTTTAAATCTGAGAATAATGGTTGTTCCATTTTATGAGAGATATGTTTTATGGTCATGCTCCTATGGTGAATGGTTTATTCCTTATGAATCTCGAACGTGATGCTACACATATTCATAATGTGAGTACCAAAAGAAGTAAGGTTAATAATGATAGTCCCACATACCTGTGGCACTGCCGCCTTGGTCACATAGGTGTCAAACGCATGAAGAAGCTCCATGCTGATGGACTTTTAGAGTCTCTTGATTATGAATCATTTGACACGTGCGAACCATGCCTTATGGGTAAAATGACCAAGACTCCGTTCTCAGGAACAATGGAGCGAGCAACCGACTTATTGGAAATCATACATACCGATGTGTGCGGTCCAATGAGTGTTGAGGCTCGCGGTGGCTATCGTTATGTTCTCACCCTCACTGATGATTTAAGTAGGTATGGGTATATCTACTTAATGAAACACAAGTCTGAAACCTTTGAAAAGTTCAAGGAATTTCAGAGTGAGGTTGAAAATCAACGTGACAGGAAAATCAAGTTTCTACAATCAGATCGTGGAGGAGAATACTTGAGTCACGAGTTTGGGGCACACTTAAGAAAATGTGGAATAGTTTCACAACTCACGCCGCCTGGAACACCTCAGCGTAATGGTGTGTCCGAACGTCGTAATCGCACTCTGTTAGATATGGTGCGATCTATGATGTCTCTTACCGATTTACCGCTTTCTTTTTGGGGCTATGCTTTAGAGACTGCCGCATTCACTTTAAATAGGGCTCCGTCGAAATCCGTTGAGATGACACCGTATGAATTATGGTTTGGGAAGAAACCTAAGCTGTCGTTTCTAAAAGTTTGGGGATGCGATGCTTATGTCAAGAAACTTCAACCTGAAAAGCTCGAACCCAAATCGGAAAAATGCGTCTTCATAGGATACCCAAAAGAAACTATTGGGTACACCTTCTACCTCAGATCCGAAGGCAAGATCTTTGTTGCCAAGAATGGGTCCTTTCTGGAGAAAGAGTTTCTCTCGAAAGAAGTAAGTGGGAGGAAAGTAGAGCTTGATGAAGTATTACCTCTTGAACCGGCAAATGGCGCAACTCAAGAAAATGTTCCTGAGGTGCCAGCACCGACTAGAGAGGAAGTTAATGATAATGATCAAGATACTTCTGATCAAGCTCCTACTGAAATTCGAAGGTCCACAAGGACACGTTCCGCACCAGAGTGGTACGACAACCCTGTCTTGGATATCATGTTGTTAGACAACGGTGAACCTTCAAACTATGAAGAAGCGATGGCGGGACCGGATTCCGACAAATGGCTGGAAGCCATGAAATCCGAGATAGGATCCATGTATGAAAACAAAGTATGGACTTTGACTGACTTGCCCGTTGAGCGGCGAGCCATAGAAAATAAATGGATCTTTAAGAGGAAGACAGACGCGGATGGTAATGTGACCATCTATAAAGCTCGGCTTGTCGCTAAGGGTTATCGACAAGTTCAAGGGGTTGACTACGATGAGACTTTCTCACCGGTAGCGAAGCTGAAGTCCGTCCGAATCATGTTAGCAATTGCCGCATTCTATGATTACGAAATATGGCAAATGGACGTCAAAACGGCATTCCTTAATGGTTTCCTTAAGGAAGAATTGTATATGATGCAGCCGGAAGGTTTTGTCGATCCTAAGAATGCTGACAAAGTGTGCAAGCTCCAATGCTCGATTTATGGGCTGGTGCAAGCATCTCGGAGTTGGAACATTCGCTTTGATGAGATGATCAAAGCGTTTGGGTTTACACAGACTTATGGAGAAGCCTGCGTTTACAAGAAAGTGAGTGGGAGCTCTGTAGCATTTCTCATATTATATGTAGATGACATACTTTTGATGGGAAATGATATAGAACTCTTGGACAACATCAAGGCCTACTTGAATAAAAGTTTTTCAATGAAGGACCTTGGAGAAGCTGCTTATATATTAGGCATCAAAATCTATAGAGATAGATCAAGACGCCTCATAGGTCTTTCACAAAGCACATACCTTGATAAAATATTGAAAAAGTTCAATATGGATCAATCCAAGAAGGGGTTCTTGCCTGTGTTGCAAGGTATGAAATTGAGCTCAGCTCAATGTCCGACCACGGCAGAAGATATAGAAGAGATGAGCGTCATCCCCTATGCCTCAGCCATAGGTTCTATTATGTATGCCATGCTGTGTACCAGACCTGATGTAAACCTTGCCGTAAGTTTGGTAGGAAGGTACCAAAGTAATCCCGGCAAGGAACACTGGACAGCGGTCAAGAATATCCTAAAGTACCTGAAAAGGACTAAGGAAATGTTTCTCGTTTATGGAGGTGACGAAGAGCTCGTCGTAAAGGGTTACGTCGACGCTAGCTTCGACACAGATCTGGATGACTCTAAGTCACAAACCGGATACGTGTATATTTTGAATGGTGGGGCAGTAAGCTGGTGCAGTTGCAAGCAAAGCGTCGTGGCGGGATCTACATGTGAAGCGGAGTACATGGCAGCCCCGGAGGCAGCACATGAAGCAATATGGGTGAAGGAGTTCATCACCGACCTAGGAGTCATACCCAATGCGTCGGGGCCGATCAAGCTCTTCTGTGACAACACTGGAGCTATTGCACTTGCCAAGGAGCCCAGGTTTCACAAGAAGACAAGGCACATCAAGCGTCGCTTCAACTCCATTCGTGAAAATGTTCAAGATGGAGACATAGAGATTTGTAAAGTACATACGGACCTGAATGTAGCAGATCCGTTGACTAAACCTCTCCCTAGAGCAAAACATGATCAACACCAGAATTCCATGGGTGTTCGATTCATCACAATGTAACTAGATTATTGACTCTAGTGCAAGTGGGAGACTGTTGGAAATATGCCCTAGAGGCAATAATAAAAGCATTATTATTATATTTCCTTGTTCATGATAATTGTCTTTATTCATGCTATAATTGTGTTATCCGGAAATCGTAATACATGTGTGAATAACAGACGCCAACACGTCCCTAGTGAGCCTCTAGTTGACTGGCTCGTTGATCAACAGATAGTCATGGTTTCCTGACTATGGACACTGGATGTCATTGATAACGAGATCACATCATTAGGAGAATGATGTGATGGACAAGACCCAATCCTAAACATAGCACAAGATCGTATAGTTCGTTTGCTAGAGTTTTGCAATGTCAAAGTATCTTTTCCTTAGACCATGAGATCGTGTAACTCCCGGATACCGTAGGAGTACTTTGGGTATGCCAAACGTCACAACGTAACTGGGTGACTATAAAGGTAGACTACGGGTATCTCCGAAAGTGTCTGTTGGGTGACATGGATCAAGACTGGGATTTGTCACTCCGTATGACGGAGAGGTATCACTGGGCCCACTCGGCAATGCATCATCATAATGAGCTCAGAGTGACCAAGTGTCTGGTCACGGGATCATGCATTACGGTACGAGTAAAGTGACTTGCCGGTAACGAGATTGAACGAGGTATTGGGATACCGACGATCGAATCTCGGGCAAGTAACATATCGATTGACAAAGGGAATTGCATACGGGGTTGATTGAATCCTCGACATCGTGGTTCATCCGATGAGATCATCGTGGAGCATGTGGGAGCCAACATGGATATCCAGATCCCGCTGTTGGTTATTGACCGGAGAGTCGTCTCGGTCATGTCTACATGTCTCCCGAACCCGTAGGGTCTACACACTTAAGGTTCAGTTACGCTAGGGTTGTAAGGATATGTATATGCAGTAACCCGAATGTTGTTCGGAGTCCCGGATGAGATCCCGGACGTCACGAGGAGTTCCGGAATGGTCCGGAGGTAAAGATTTATATATGGGAAGTCCTGTTTCGGGCATCGGGACAAGTTTCGGGGTTATCGGTATTGTACCGGGACCACCGGAGGGGTCCCGGGGGCCCACCGGGTGGGGCCACCCATCCCCGGGGGCCACATGGGCTGTAGGGGGTGCGCCTTGGCCTGCTTGGGCCAAGGGCACCAGCCCCACTAGGCCCATGCGCCTAGGGTTTCCAAGGGGGAGGAGTCCTACTAGTGGAAGGCACCTCCTAGGTGCCTTGGGGGGGAGGGAAACCCCCTAGGCCGCCGCACCCCCTAGGAGATTGGATCTCCTAGGGCCGGCCACCCCCCCTTGGCACCCCTATATATAGTGGGGGAGAGGAGGGACTTCATACCTTGAGTCCTTGGCCTTAGGTTGCCTCCTTCTCCCCCCCAACACCTCCTCCAACTCCATAGCGCTTAGCGAAGCTCTGCCGGAGTACTGCAGCTCCATCAACACCACGCCGTCGTGCTGCTGCTGGTGCCATCTCCCTCAACCTCTCCTTCCTCCCTTGCTGGATCAAGAAGGAGGAGACGTGGCTGTTCCGTACGTGTGTTGAACGCGGAGGTGCCGTCCGTTCGGTGCTAGGATCTCCGGTGATTCGAATCACGTCGTGTTCGACTACATCATCCCCGTTCTTTGAACGCTTCCGCTCGCGATCTACAAGGTATGTAGATGCATCTATTCACTCGTTGCTAGATGAACTCCTAGATGATCTTGGTGAAACGAGTAGGAAAATTTTTGTTTTCTGCAACGTTCTCCAACACAGCTAGGTGGCAATGTCTACATTTTCTTCAATACAATAATCACATGAGCTACCCTACATGCTTAGGCTTCATCCGATGTAATTTTTTTAATGTGTTTGTTGCAATGTGACGAATTTTCACTTTATGGTCAGATTTGTACATGTTTTATTCTTGGATTCATAAGAGTTATTTGTTGCATAATTTATATACATATGTACTCTCTGATCTATTAATGTTGCACTAGCCATGTTTACATGAATGGTCTTTAAGAGAGAGTTGTGTATGTTAGTTGAGTTCAATGAAAATGCTTGTATTGTGTTGTTTCAACTAAGAGTAAAAATATAGTTGCGTACTTGTCCCTTAAACGTTGGGTGAAGATAATATATTATAAACATCATGTCATCATGCTTAATGAAAATACTCTGTTTTACTTAATACCATTGAGATGCATGCTGGATAGAGGTCTTAGGATGGAGTGTTAGCCATAAATGCAGTTGGATTAACAGTCTATAGATGTATGGACGTGATGCCTATATGAAATTATGCCATGTATGATCATAGTTATAAAAAATAATAATTTAATCGATACGCAATTGTAATGTTTTCATCATGCCATGTTTTATGGAGAGATGCCACTACTGAAACTATGGATCCCGGTCCATACATCTCAACTGCTTTCAACTTCGATCAACACACTTTTATTTCCATTTTCAATTTGAACTTTTATTTCTATGTTGCAATAATCACAAACACAAAATTGCATTAATCCTTGTAGCAAGCAAGGCTAGTGAAATTGACAATCTCACCGGTTTCATTGGGGGACCAAGACAAGTACTTTAACTGTGTGTGCCAGGTGCTGATCATTGACCATTTTTTAATTATTCTTACTGTTTCGATAAACCTTAAGGCTATTGATAAACCTTGAGGGCATTGAAAGGGCACTTATACATTTAATTGTGTTTTTGGTGTTAATAGCGACATAATTATCGTTCTAATCATATGCTTAAGTTTATAAATTGTGCCACCCCATCAAGAAAAGAAGCCATTGATAGTTGGACCCCCCCTACGAAAAAAGCGGTTCAAGATGCTTTTTACACTTTATTTCAGTCTTAGGGCAGCTACACTATTAAGAGGGGGCGCACCTTGAAAGTACGACGGGAATCAACTATACATGTTTGAGATATATATGCACCCACATTTCTTCTAAATATCTGGTGGTGAAGTGTCTAAGTCTTGGTTGTCCTTCACTAGAATAGGGGATCCGGAACTTCCGGGATACGGCCCCTCCGGGCTAGCTTTTGGGGCCAGCGGGGATTGGCATTTAAGTGCAAACCTTGTGATGTGCCCAAAACCTACTCCAAAGGGTGCCTGGAGCATCTGGAGCTTGAAGCGGCGAAGCCTAACATAGATGTGCATTGCCAACTTTCAGCAAATTTGATCTCACCTAAAGGCAGATCCTTTACTACTCGCCCACATGTGCTAAACAAAGAGCCTATGTGCAGGAACTGTAATTGTTGGGTCGTAACTACATTTCTTGCAACTCAATGACAGTTGTAGTTATGTTTCTGTAGATTTTTAAATAAATATTAACACTATCGGCGGATAAATCGGTTAATTGACAGATTAATCCTTACTCGGAGGGTCACCGACTAGCCAATTAACCGGCGGATTCACCTACCAACCCCCTACTCGCTAGCGGACCAAGATTACCAACCTGAACATTGAATTAAATTAATGTTTATTTGGGTCTAATAGAGGCTACAATTAGATTTTGATCTAATTATCAGTCATATACTTAATCTTGGTTCCATGAAATTTTAAAATTTCATTTAGGTTTCAACGTCAAGTATGGAACATGATGATGCTCTTTCAAAATATATATAGTATCACAAAAAGCAAAAAACAGAAACATTCTCTCAACCTATGGCATGAAATAAGTTAAGCATGCCACATTGGTTTCATAGAAATCTCATTATAGTTTCAAAATTCGCATTTCAATCTTTGTTAAAATACCCTGTACATATTGCGTACGGCCAGTCAGTAACTAGGACAACATCTCACAGGAATTTTTTTGCAGAGCATCATATTGCGGGGCTCCACAATGACAATGTCTCGCAGGCAACTTCAAAAGCCTGACCGATTTTTCTCATGTGCAGTGGACCAATGGCACACATCCAAATAGATCATAACTTATATCTTCGGTTGAAAAGATAAAAGCATCGCAAACTTTGGAATAAAACCCAAAATGACGGGTGGATCGATGGGATGAAAGTTCAGATCTCAACGGAAGTGGCAGATCCAAAACCCCGGCCTGCAAGTGGGCCCCGCCGGTCAGCGCCAGCAGCCCGAGCCCAGCAGGCCTAAACCAAAGCAGGCGCCGAGTCTGGCCCGCCCGACCCCGCATGGCGCCGCCGCCCCGAGGTCGTCCCCGTCTCCCCCCGTAATGGCGGCCACCTCCACCTCGGCCTCCCCCGCCGCCGCCGCCGCCGACGACCTCCACGCCTTCCTCCGCCGCGGCCTCCGCTCCCGCGGCGCCGTGCTCCGCGCGCACGCCTTCCTCCTCCGCCGCGGCCTCCTGCTCGGCCACCCGGTCCCCTCGGGCCTCCTCCTCTCCGCCGCCGCCGCCTCCACCTCCACCGCCACCTCCGCCGCCCACCTCGTGCGCCTCCTCCTCCGCCACCTGCCCCCGCCGCTCCCGCTCTTCTCCCTCTCCGCCGCCCTCCGCGCCGTCGCCCCGCGCGTGCCCTTCTCCGCGCTGCTCTCCCTCTTCGCCCACCTCCTCCGCGCCCACGCCCCCTCCGGCTTCCCCGACGCCTTCGCCTTCCCGCCGCTGCTCTCCGCGGCCGCCTCCGCGCGCTCCCCGCGCGGCCACCTCCCCGCCGCGCTCGCGCTCCACGCGCAGCTGCTCCGCCGCGGCCTGCTCTTCGCGCCGCCGCCCCACGCCGCCAACGCGCTCCTCCATTTCTACGGCGCCGCCGGCAGCCTCCCCGCCGCGCGCCACCTGTTCGACGAAATGCCCTTCAGGGACATCGCGTCCCACAACACCATGATGACGGCCCACGCTGCTGCTCCGGGCGGCGGCGTTGACGCCGCACGCCAGCTGTTCGACGGAATGCTCCTCAGGAACGCCGTGTCCTGGAACGTCATGATCAATGGGTATGTGAAGGCGAAGCGGCCTGAGCAGGCGCTGGAGGTGGTGCGGTGGATGGCGGGGGTCGGGGTCAGGGGCACTGCGACGACCATGGTCGGGGCGGCCACCGCCTGCGCCAGGCTGGGGAGGCTGGGGTCTGGCAGGGAGGTGCATTGTGCATACTTGCGCCGCTTCGAGGAGGATAACCTCTTGTTTTGGACTTCGCTGGTTGATATGTATGGCAAGTGCCGGAGGGTGGCGGCTGCGAGGAAGGTGTTTGATCGGCTCAACATCCGGAATACTGTTTGCTGGAATGCAATGATCATCGGGCATTGCGTGTATGGCGAGCCTGGTGATGGGATTGAGTTGTTCCATCAGATGATTGGACGAGGTGCGTACGTTGGTTTCTATATATGCTTGTGCTTCTCTTAGGCTCCATGCATTTTCAAGTTTATATATCTAGAGCTTGCCTTTTCAGGGAAGAATGGTTCAGATAACCAATGGGTTCTGCGACCAGATCAAGTCACTTTCATTGGTGTACTCTGCGCGTGTACCCGTTTAGGTCTACTGGATGCTGGGAAGGTATATTTCAACCAGATGACCACGACGTACAGTCTCAGGCCAACATTCGCACACTATTGGTGCATGGCGAATCTGTATGGGAGTGTTGGCCTTCTGGAAGAAGCAGAGAGCCTCTTGAAGAGCGTGCCAGAGGAGCTGAAGGCACGTGCATTGGGTGGTTTGCTTGGGTTGTGCCGGTTCAGAGGGGAATGGAAACTTGGGGAACGTATAGCCCTCAGGTTGATCGAGCTGGAACCAAGCAACTGTGCTCACTATGCTCTGTTGTGCAGTGTATATGCTTCGGCGGGAAGATGGGAAGATGCTCACAGGGTGAAGGCTATCATAAAGGAAAGCGATGGGAGGTTCAGTCCTGGACACCGTCTGGTCGATCTAAATGAGATCGCAAGTGAATTTAAAATTAGGGAGAGGCAACCTGAGAATCAGGAAATATATGTTATCCTGGATGACTTGGTGTCAAAGCTGCAGTTTACAAGCAGAGAAGATGCGCAAACTGAACCAGGGATAAAATAGTGCAGTATACACTTGCGGACCATTTCGAGCTGCATGGGTTTTGAGCAGGCAGGCAGGCAGGAGGCAGCTAGCTGGAACAGTAGGCTATGTTGTGACCCAAATGTAAGACACAGGGTTGCAAGAAGTGTATCCTCAGGCGTATCTGGGCCAAGCTGTTTAAGATTCTCATGAATCAGAAATGTTTGAGATGATACTTCGCATATACAGATGTGTACAAGTGACACTCCATAGTCCATACAAGAAACTCAGGATGCCCTGTTCTTCATGGAAATCCACTGACAGCTTGGTCCTTCTGACTGGGAGGACAATAAGATTGAGCTCTTGAGATGTTTACCGAGAGGATTGCATTGCTGCATTCCTGCTGGAGTTCATATTGCTTGACAAATTACAAGTTTGGGTAATGCTGTGACAAATTAACAGAGCTGAAGGGCTGGCCTGTTGTTATTCTGGTGAGAACAAATTGTTGGGCTTACAGTTCGCGTAGGATGAAGGATGCCGCCATGAGATCTTTCCTTTACCTTTTTCCTGCATTGGCAGTTGACCGTAACTGGCACAAGGCAAGTTTAAGAGAAGCCAAGTCTTGCGTAGAGTTTCTTACTCTTTTTTCTTACACTTTCTTATGGTCAGCCGGCCAGGCGAATGTTTACTGATGAAATTCTGATAATGCCATTTTGAGCCATTGTTGTAGAAATAGCAAATAATTGAATACACAGATTCTCTGTAGTTTTGTCAGTTTGCTGGACAAATTGAGATAGTGGCCCCATAATACCAGTACAGTAAACTACCATGACACTGATACGGAACCTGAATGCAACCCTTTTAGCCTTTCCGTTTTTTACAGCTTTTGAGCTTTTACTTATTGACTAGCTGAACGTTGCATCTGCACTAATGCTGATATTAGTCTCCTGTATGTTCTTAAACTCTAGTGATCATTACAGAGTACTTTGAGCTTCTCTCTTATTTTAGCATCCAACATGTTGTGTAGCATTTGCTGAAAATAAAATAAAATGTTGCAGCATGTTAGGCTACTGCTACTGGGCAACGGAGACCATGTTGAGAGTACCTCGACAAATCAGGCCTGCCTGTCAGACCACCTGACTTGACCTTTTGCGTTAAATTCTATATGTCGCTCGCTGTACTTATATAGTCAGTTGACACAGGGGAAGATGAGCACTAGGCCAGCCCATTTCTAACTGTTTTATTCTTTATTTTCATGGTTTTGTCTGGGTTTTCTTCCGTTTTTTTCCGGTTTTCTTATTTTTCTTTCAGTTTTTTTCTTTTTCTATTTTTTCTCTTCTTTTTATATTTCTGGTTTCCTTTTTCTTTTTATAATACATGAATATTGTTTCAATAGACGACCATTTCCCTAAATCTGGGAACATTTTTTCTAAAATTTGTGAATATGCTTTTTAAAGTTTCATGAACAATCTTGTAAAGTCATTAATATTTTCCTAAAAGAAACATTATTTTTCGGTAAATTTATTTTAAAAAAATCAAACGTTTTTCAAATTTCATGAACATTTTTTAAATAAATTCTGTGCACATTTTCTAAATCTATGAACATTGCTAAAATTCACGAGCATGTTTTTGTATTTTATTTAAATATATGAGTTTTTTCTTTAAGTTCCTGAGTATTTTTTTTGTATTTTTAAAACCAGAAAACCGACAAAAATCCAAGAAACCCCCCCAAAAAAGACCACACAAACCAACAGGGTGCACCGAACTGGGCCAGCCCACCACGCCGCACATGTGCGCTAGGTTGGGGCGGCAGATAGGTCTCCTGCCACATACCAGGATAAAATAGTGCAGTATACACTCGCGGTTGAGATGTTACCGATAAGATCCTATTGCAGCATTTCTGCTGGTTCGTGTCAATTGATATCTTTTTAGCCTTTCCTTTCTTTTATAGCATTTTGGGCATTAACTTATTGACTAGCTGATGCCTGCATTGATGCAGAAATAAGTGAAACAAATCCAATCATGTGGCACATCAATCTGTATAAATCCATAGCCACAAAATTAACCTAGAGTTGGAAAAAGCAATGGTGCTTAGAAATATCAAAACTGTAAACTTGGTCACATGACAGTTTTAGCAAAAATGGAATTCACGGGTATGGCAATTTGATGGTGACCATAGATGATAATATTATGGAATTTAGCAGATTAAGAAGGATCTTCTTTTACTGAAGGGATCAGTCAAAGTTCAGAAGCAACACGATCATGAGCAAAACAGGTATGTACAAAGTCTTCGGAGACATTGATGTAGTGTAGTCCTCGTTTTCATCTTTCTTCACTGTTGTTGTTGCTGCCTTTTTTTCCTCTTTGAATTGTATTTAGTCATGTGTGTAAGTGCTTTTAACAAAGGACAAGAAAATATTCTAGGGTGTAATCTCTTAGATCCTGCACTGTTTTATGCTGACGTTGTGTTGATGTCAATGTGATGGCACTGGTTGATTTCTCCTTAGTCAATATAAACCTGATCATCTAGTTCTTTGATTATGAGTCTTCAGCTTGGTGATCTAACCAATGTAGGGCCATGCTTGGTCAGTTAATGTACAGACTCATATCACTTGGACTTGGTCAAAGAACAATGGACAGTGGTCTGACCAGTAGTTATATTTTATGGGGACCTGTAGTTATTCTGGTGAGAACAAACTATTGTTCATACATTTGACATAGGATGAAGGGTGAGGCCATGAGGTCTTTTCCTTTGTCTTCTTTCTGCACTGGCAGTTGACTGAGCTTGGCACAAGTCAGCTTTAACAGGAGTCAAGTCTTGTGGTAGAGTCTCTTTTTATTCTCATACACCTTTCTTATGGTCAGTCGGTCAGGCCAACGTCTCCTGGTGTTTTTTTTATTATAACGCCATTTTAACCATTGTTGTAGAAATAGCAAATAACTGAATACACACTTTTTTTGGAGCTGTGTTACTTTCTGGATAAATTGGATCGATTATCCATAGTATCAGTGCAGTAAACTACCATGACACAGAGATATGGAACCTGAAGGATATTTCTTTAGCCATTCCCCTTTTACAGGTTTTTAATATTATTTTTGTACTTATTGACCCGAGGAAATGCAAAGACGAATCCAACCTTGCCACAAAATGAATGAAGATGGAATCCACGAGCATGGCAATTTCATGGTAGACAAAGGGTGGCGATTTCATTGGATTTAGTAGACTAATATTGGATCAGTAAAAGCTTAGAAGTGACACAACCATCAACAGAACAGAACAGAACAGAGGATCTTCCTTTAGGTGTTGCTTGTCCTCTTTCCTGAATCTTATTTGGTTTTGTGTGCAATTGCAGTTAACAAACAGCGAGAGCATTAAGATGAGATCAAATGCTGCAACACCGACAGGCCACAGTACTATCCTTCCTGGTAAAGCATTCTCCTATGTTAAAAGAGTTGTCAGGTGTACTAGGAGATTTGTGTGGTGAGCGTCCAGATCGAAGCGGACGAGCTGCATCTCACTTAGCAGTCACCTACAAAATATTGGTCATACACCTGGCATATGATGAAGGGTGCAGACATGAGAGTTTCTTTTGCCGTTTTCCTGCACCGACAAGTTGATCGTAACTGGCACAAGTCAAGTTTAATACTTAGAATCCAAGTCTTGTGTAGAGTTTCTTACTCTTTTATTTTTTCTTAACCATTTTTTATGGTCAGGCCAATGTCTCCTAATGAAATTTTGATAATGCCATTTGAGCCATTGTTGTAGAAATATCAAATAGCTGAAATACACAGATTCCTTGGTGTTTTGTCAGTTTGCTGGACAAATGGAGTTAATGATCCGCATACCAGTGCAGTAAACTACCATGAAACACTTATACGGAACCTGAATGCTATACCTTTAGGCTTTTGCTTTTGTTACAATATTTTTTAGCCTTTACTTTGAACGCATATGCCCTGTAGCAGAAATAATAAGAACAAATCCAATCATCAGTCTTTATTTTTATTTTTTTGCGGGACAATCATCAGTCTTTATGAATCCATAGATGACAATAGTTATGGAATTTAGCAGATTAAGGAGGATCTTCTTTAACTGAAGGGACCAGTAAAAGTTTAGAAGCAGCATGATCATGAACGGAACAGGTATGTACAAAGTCATCAGAGACATTGATGTGGGTAGTCCTTGTTTTCATCTTTCCTCTCTGTTGTTGTCACTGCTTTTCTTCTTCTTTGAATCTTATCAAGTTATGTGCGAAATGTTCTAGGGTGTAATATTTTACTCCCTCCGTTCCTAAATATAAGTCTTTGCAGAGATTCCACTAGGTGGACTACATACGGAGCAAAACGAATGAATCTAAACTTAAAATGCATCTATATACATCCGTATGCGGTTTATGGTGGAATCTCTACAAAGACTTGCATTTAGGAACTGAGGGAGTATATCCTGCTGTGCTTTATGCAGAGGGTGTGTGAATGTAGATGTGACGACACTCGTGTGATTTATCCTTGGTCAATGTGAACCTCATCATCTAATTCTTGAGTCAAAATTCTTCAGCTTGTGATCCAACAAATGTAGGCCATGTTTGCCCAGTTAATCTCCAGACTCATGTCACTTTGATTGCTCACATGTAAACTTGGTCAAAGAACGATGGACAGTACTGTGACCTGAAGTTATTCTGGCGAGAACAAATTATTCTTCATTACATTTGGCATAGGATGAAGGATGCAGCCATGAAATGTTTCCTTTTCCCTTATTCCTGCAGTGACCGTTGACACAAGGCAAGTTTAATAGAAGCTAGGTCTTGTGTAGCCACACCTCCCGAAAGAGGGGTCTCGTCGACGCAGCATGCATGCGTCATTGTCATCGCTCCTCCCCTAGAAATCGTCATGCCATCCTTCAACCTTGAGGAAAGTGAGTCTCACTTCGCCATAGACGACCGTCGACCCAACACACATTGCAGAGCCCACATGGAGCTAAATGAAGATCCGCACCAGAACTCAGCCACGTGCGACTAGAGAGCGCATCTCTGACTCCGACGGGAAACTACGAAAAGGAACTAGGCACAGCTGGTGCCACGGAATATCCCTGAACAAACGGCCTGCTGCTTGTCATCGCAGGCCGCCACCAGGACCCGGCACCGCAGTTTCGACTTCACAGCAACAAACAAGATTTGCCACAACAACGTAGGCGTTGAACTTCCCATCTGGATTTAGCATGTGAAAATCTGGAGCACAGTTGTGTGCTGACTGCGTTGAGATCTGCAGGGGCGTCAGTAACTTGGGAAGAAGACCGTGAAGGTGATCATCCTAGTAATATGTGCTTTGTCTATTGTTGTCACCAAAGACAGTTTGGCCGAGTGGTCTAAGGCGCCAGATTTAGGCTCTGGTCCGAAAGGGCGTGGGTTCAAACCCCACAGCTGTCAAAACTCCTTTTTTTTTCTCTTAATTATTATTTTTGTTTTTCTCTTCAGCATTATATTTTTCCTTTTTGTTCGTGAAGGATGAAGGAGTAACCATATTTTGCTCCTACTCTTCGTATTTTATACACAGTTTTTGATTGCCATGCCATGGTATATAAAAGTTTTATCGGATTGCGAACGAAAGCTCGCAAAATCAAAGTTCGTGAGCCAGAGCGCAGCGGCATAGAGAAAAAGAAATAGCCTGCTAGGATCGGAGCATGCACCAAAGAGGACTTTCGGAAATAGTTCGTGTGCTTTCCGATGCTGTTTCTTTTTAGTTGGTTTTTCAACGCTAATCGAGGGGAGTTACTTGGTTGCCCTGTTACTCTGAGGTGTAAATAAATGTCTTTTATATTTATATGTAATTTTTAAAAGAGCAATTTTCAGTGCTGTTTTTATTTTAGGACAATTGACGTGCTGTGCCAGTTGAGTTTCTAACTTTTATTTTTTTTAAGAGAGAAATGCCAGTGGAGCTACATTTGTTTCTTGGGAGAAAAAATGCCAGTGGAGGAGCTACAGACCGAGAGACTGCGTATGGGCCTAGTCGACAGCCCGGCCCACCTCGTCGCCATCTTCACCCGATTCCTTTGCGACCCTAACTGAGACCTCCTATATGCTGCTCATTGCGGCAAGCAGTCGCTCAATCACACAGGGGGCAATCTACTTGGGCCGGCCCATTGCGGTGCGAAGGTAAAAATCGCAAAAACCATTCGCGTTACGTGGGGTTCAAACCTGCGATGATGCGTTGCAGTGTCCTCGATCAAAGCCACTACGACCAGACTACTATTGCGCCAAATAGGCATCACGAAACTAAAAGAACTATCGAAGCATCAAAGTTAACTCTCGTTGAAAAAATATCACGAACAAATTTTGAAATTTTCTGAAATCATGAAATCATCTTGAAATTCCCGCACTTTTTCCAGAAACATGATATTTTTTTTTAATTTTGAACAAAATCTGGAAACAGATTTTTTTTGACGAAAACAATTTATGGGAGAACCAACAATTATAAAAATTAAATAGAAACTGAGAACAATTTTTAAATTCCAGAAAAAATTCTAAATTGTGAACATTTTTTTAATAAGTGAAAGACTTTTGAAAACCGGACATTTTTCGAAAACTTGGAACATTTGTTAAAAAACACGAACAGTTTTTTGAACTTAAAAACCTGTATATTGTTTGGAGACACAAAAAAATTATGATTTTTTTGAACGCTTTTACAATTTGTGAACAAAATTTGAGAACTAGAATAGATTTCGGAAAGCATGAACATTTTTCTAGATGTGAGAACAAATTAAGACTTGACACTGTTTGAAAAATACCCTTTACAATTTTCCAAATTTTTAACGTACGATTTTGTTTTCACAAAAGAAAACAATTGTATGATATCACGAACAAATTTTGGATTTTGAACATTTTCAGAATTTGTGAACAATATTCTAAATATGAGAACAAATTTTGAAACAGAGAACCGTTTCAAAAATCCTGAACAAATTTGGAAGCACAAACATTTTTTAAAACATGAACAAATATTGGAAATCCAGAACATTTTTTGAAATCTTTGAACAAATTTTGTAAAACACAAACATTTTTACAAAAAATGCAGCCATTTATTTGAAAATATCCTGGCATTTCTTGGAAAGGCAAACAAATTTCAAATATTTTTTTAAAAAATTAATTTTGCATTTTTTGAACATTTGTTGCAAAAACGCAAACATTTTTTTTGAGAATACTTTTTGAAACCGGCGAACAATTTTTGGGAATGGGAACAAATTTTAAACATTTTTATGAAAAAAGCAGGACAAAAGAAAAATAAAATAGTTAAATAAAAAATAAAAAAGAAAACAGGAAAAAACAAAGAAAAGGAAACAGAACAAGGAAAAAAGAGAAAAAACAGTAAAAGGAAAAAAAGGAAAAAAAAACAGAACAACAAAAAATACCGGTTCAGGAACTTCTAGAAGTTTCCCAAAATAAAAAAAAACCGGCTGGAAACATTTAGAAGGTTCCCAAAAACGTGGATGATGAAAGCTGAAACAGCCCGACCCAGTGGAACAATCGCTGGATGTTCACCATACAAAACCTGGACAGTTTGACGCAGAGTGCGTCCAATAGGAAATTCCACGCTAACCGAAGCAAGGAGTCGCGGATTCGCATTGGGCGCAGCCGATCTTGGGCCGGCCCATTTGTGGTGGCTCGCGTAGATAAAAATCGTTGCGGTGGATCGCGAAGATAAAAATCACAAAAATAGTTTTCGTTAGGGATCGAGCCCACCACCTCTTGTAGATGAACAAACCGCGCTAACACCGTGACTGGACCGCCCAAGTGTTAGATTTACAACACGAAACTTAATAAAGAAACTAAAAGCAGGAAATATGGACTTTTATCAAATCTAAAGCCCCCGGGTCGCTCCGGCCCCAGGGGCGACACGGGCGGCGACCCCAGCCACCGAGGCGCTCGGCCCCTCGATCCCCTCCGCCCCCTCGCCGTCGCCGGTGCCTCCCGCGGGCAAAGCTCGTGCGGAGCGGGAGGCAGCGGGGTCTCCTCTCGCGCTGGCGGGCGCTGCAAGTTCCCTAAGTTTCTTTATGATTACAAATCTTGTCATGATTACGATTACCCTTTTTCTGAACATTACTCTTTTAATGTGGAAACAATTTTTAGTGTTCAAGTCTCATATGATACTCTCACTATTCCGAATGAGAAGAATTTTGCTTATGTGGAGAGTAGTAAATTTCTATGCTTGTAGATCATGAAAAGAATGCTTTATATGCTGGTTATATTGTTGAATTCATTCATGATGCTACTGAAAATTATTATGAGAGAGGAACATATGCTTGTAGGAATTGCAATAATGTCAAGTTTCCTTTCTATGTGCTTCAAGTTTTGAACTTATGCTTGTTTTTCCTTCCTATGCTAGTTGATTATTGTTCCCATAAGTTGTTTGCTCACAAAATCCTTATGCATAGGAAGTGGGTTAGGCTTAAATGTGCTAGTCATATGCTTCATGATGCTCCCGTTATGTTTCAATCCTTATCTTTTTATGTGAGCATCATTGCCATCATCATGCCTAGCTAAAGGCATTAAAGAAAAGCGCTTGTTGGAAGACAACCCAATATTCACCCTCACTGTTTTGGTGTGTTCACATGATTATGCTACTGTAGTAATCATGTTTTATAGCTTTTGTTTTAATAAAGTACCATGTAGAACCTTTGGGAAGACTTGGGTGAAGTTTATGTGATCTTGGTGTAGAAAATAGAAACTTTTGCGCTCACGAGATTAGCTGCCATTTTTTTACTGGAGAGTGCTTTTAGGTCGATTCTTTTTGCAGATGATTACAAATTACTCAGGTCCACCAATTTATTTCACAATTTTTTGAGTTCTAGAAGTATACGTTTGATACAGATTACTACAGACTGTTCTGTTTTTGACAGGTTCTGTTTTCATTGTGTTGTTTGCTTATTTTGATGCATCTATGGCTAGTATGTAAGGGTATGAACCATAGAGAACTTGAAATACAGTATGTATTACACCAATATGAATTTAGAATGAGTTCATTACAGTACCTAAGTGGTGATTTATTTTGTTATACGAACGGAGCTTACGAGTTTTGTGTTGACTTTTGTGTGGTTGAAGTTTTCAAGTTTTGGGTAAAGATTCGATGGACTATGGAATAAGGAGTGGCAAGAGCCTAAGCTTGGGGATGCCCAAGGAACCCCAAGGTAATATTCAAGGACAACCAAGAGCCTAAGCTTGGGGATGCCCCAGATGGCATCCCCTCCTTCGTCTTCGTTCATCGGTAACTTTACTTGGAGCTATATTTTTATTCGCCACATGATATGTGTTTTGCTTGGAGCGTCATTTTATTTTGTTAGTATTTTCTTGCTGTTATTTAGAATAATGTTTTGCATCTTTAGTTTCAACAAAAAAGTCAAGGATAGCCTTTATCATGCTTATTTTGCTAGTATACATGTTGCTGTTTGAAAACAGAAAGTATACATGTTGCAAAAATTCTCTAGAAAAGTCAGAGAATGGTATAATGTTGAATCTTTTTGAATATTAAGCTCTGATAAATTTATTACACTGGGAATTTTAGTTAATAATTTTTGGAGTCAGGGAAGTATTGATACTCTTGCATTCTTTACAGACTGTACTGTTTTGGCATTGCATTGTTTGCATATGTTTGCTTGTTTAATGATCCTATTTGAGGATAGGAGTATTAAATATGCAGAGGCATTTAGTATGCAATGTTTAATAATAATTTTAGTGATTTATTACAGTAGAAAATGATAAGGTTTTGCATTGGTTTATACTAACCTATCTCATGAGTTCTTGTTGAGTTTGTTGTGAATGAAGCTTTTGATAAAAAGAGAAACCATGATATGAGAGGAATTAAGGAGACATAAAAGCTCAAGTTTGGGGATGCCCAAGGCACCCCAAGATAATATTTTAAGAAGTCTCAAACATCTAAGCTTGGGGATGCCCCGGTAGGCATCCGACCTTTCCTCTTCAACAACTATTGGTTAGTATCGGTTGAGCCTAAGTTTTTGCTTCTTCACATGAGTTGTGCAATCCTTGCAATGTCATTTTATTTTGCTTTGCTTTCTGTTTGAATACAATACCAAGATCTGAAATTCTTTAATGAGAGAGAGTCTTCGCATAGTTGCATAATTATTTAGCTACTCATTGATTTTCACTTATATCTTGTTGGAGTAGTTTGTCGTTTGCTCTAGTGCTTCACTTATATATTTTAGATCACGGCGGTGGTTATATTTTGTAGAAATTAATGAACTCTCATGCTTCACTTATATTATTTTGAGAGTTTCATAGGTTGTCTTTTTCATACTAGTGGGAATTTTTCGTTATAGAACTTGGCTTGTATATTCCTATGATGGGCTTCCTCAAATGCCCTAGGTCTTCGTGAGCAAGCAAGTTGGATGCACACCCACTAGTTTACTTTTGTTGAGCATTCATTTATAGCTCTAGTGCATCCGTTACATTGCAATCCCTACTCCTCATATTGACATCAATTGATGGGCATATCCATAGCCCGTTGATTATCCTCATCAATGTGAGACTTTCCCCTTTTTTGTCTTCTCCACACAACCCCCATCATCATATTCTATTCCACCCATAGTGCTATATCCATGGCTCACGCTCATGTATTGCGTGAAGGTTGAAAAAGTTTGAGATTATTTAAGTATGAAACAATTGCTTGGCTTGTCATCGGGGGTATAGAAGTTGGGAACATCTTTGTGTGACAAAAATGAAGCATAGCCTAACTATATGATTTTGTAGGGATGAACTTTCTTTTGCCGTGTTATTTTGAGAAGACATGATTGCTTTGATTAGTATGCTTGAAGTATTACTATTTCTTTTGTCATTATGAACTTTTATTTTGAATCATTTGGATCTAAACATTCATGCCAGAATAAAGAGAAATTACATTGAGAATCATGCTAGGTAGCATTCCACATCAAATTTTTTGTTTTTATCATTTACCTACTCGAGGACGAGTAGGAATTAAGCTTTGGGATGCTTGATACGTCTCCAACGTATCTATAATTTTTGATTGTTCCATGCTATTATATTACTTGTTTTGAATGATTATGGGCTTTATTATACACTTTTATATTATTTTTGGGACTAACCTATTAACCGGAGGCCCAGCCCATATTGCTGTTTTATTGCCTGTTTCAGTATTTCGAGGAAAAGGAATATCAAACGGAATAAAACCTTTGGCAACGTAATTTTTTGGAAGATTATCATCCTGGAGACTTGGAGTCCACGTCAGAAGATACTCGAGGAGCCCAGGAGATAGGGGGGCGCGCCCCCCTGTCTCGTGGACCCCTCGACCCCCCCTCCCGACCGACTTCTTTCGCCTATGTAAGCCTACGTACCCTAAAACCATCGAATATCAAGATAGATCGGGAGTTCCGCCGCCGCAAGCCTCTGTAGCCACCAAAAACCTCTCGGGAGCCTGTTCCGGCACCCTGCCGGAGGGGGGATCCCTCACTAGTGGCCATCTTCATCATCCTGGCCATCTCCATGACGAGGAGGGATTAGTTCACCCTCGGGGCTAAGGGTATGTACCAGTAGCTATGTGTTTGATATCTCTCTCTCGAGTTCTCTCTCGTGTTCCCTCTATGGCACGATCTTGATGTATCCCGAGCTTTGCTATTGTAGTTGGATCTTATGATGTTTCTCCCCCTCTACTCTCTTGTGATGAATTGAGTTTCCCCTTTGAAGTTATCTTATCGGATTGAGTCTTTTATGAGAACACTTGATGTATGACTTGTCATGCTTATCTGTGGTGACAATGGGATATCATGTGCCACTTGATGTATGTTTTGGTGACCAACTTGCGGGTTCTTCCCATGAACCTATGCATAGGGGTTGGCACACGTTCTTGACTCTCTGGTAGAAACTTTGGGGCACTTTTTGAAGTACTTTGTATTGGTTGGATGAATCTGAGATTATGTGATGCATATCATATAATCATGCGCACGGATACTTGAGGTGACAATGGAGTATCTAGGTGACATTAGGGTTTTGGTTGATTTGTGTCTTGAGGTGTTATTCTAGTACGAACTCTTGAATAGATTGATCCGAAAGAATAACTTTGAGGTGGTTTCGTACCCTACCATAATCTCTTCGTTCATTCTCCGCTATTAGTGTCTTTGGAGTGACTCTTTGTTGCATGTTGAGGGATTGTTATATGATCTATCTATGTTATTATTGTTGAGAGAACTTGCACTAGTGAAAGTATGAACCCTAGGACTTGTTTCCTATCATTGCAATACCGTTTACGCTCATTTTTATCATTAGTTACCTTGCTGTTTTTATAATTTCAGATTACAAATACCTTTATCTACCATCCATATTGCACTTGTATCACCATCTCTTCACCGAACTAGTGCACCTATACAATTTGCCATTGTATTGGGTGTGTTGGGGACACAAGAGACTCTTTATTATTTGGTTGCAGGGTTTCTTGAGAGAGACCATCTTCATCCTACGCCTCCTACGGATTGATAAACCTTAGGTCATCCACTTGAGGGAAATTTGCTACTATCCTACAAACCTGTGCACTTGCAGGACCAACAACGTCTATAAGAAGAAGGTTGTGTAGTAGACATCACTCGGCGAACAAGCGAACCAATCGTGCCCCCCCGCTCAAGGTGTCTAGCGATATCGTTGCTAATCATCCGAGGATCTTGCGCGGTACCAATCCTGCAGATTACATGCACGACGATGCACATTTTGATATAATGGAGGTGGACGGATTCAAATATGAGTACGGGAAGCCTCTCGTCAAAGATGGAACTACTCTAACAATGATGATGCGAAGATTCCATGATTGGTACATGGAAACCCGCAGAAAGTTTGCAGGGGAGAAAAAAATGATACTTTGACGCTGAAAGTTAAAGAGGATCAGGATGACCTCGTTGGAATTGAGCAGTTGTCTGTTCCATTTGAGGAGTTATTCCAATTTTTCAATCAAAAGGCCCTCGATAAATTAACGGTCACTTGCTACTGTCTGTAAGTACTACTTCTGTCATTAAGTCTCTATATATAGCTCAGCTCTTTCATTGCATGTATATATAATTATCCTCACTATATTATGTAGATTGAAGACCGTCGAATGCAGAAAAGCCGAAATGTATGATATTGGTTTCATTAACACAAATCTCATAGATCAATTTACAGTTACATTTCATCCCAAAGAAACCGAGGAGAACTTGCTACGATTGTTGGTAATAAATCAAAACAAAGATACAATACTCTTTCCTTACAACTTCAAGTGAGTGTTACTGTCTTGTGCATATTCGTTTCCCTTAATTATTACTCAAGGTTATAGTAATTAATGTAATTGATGAGTTATGCATGCGTGCGCAGGTTCCACTATATTCTCCTAGAGATTAAGCTTGAGCAGGGACTAGTAAATGTCTTAGACTCGAGACGAAAAGATCCCGAGGACTATGCAGACATGTCTAAAATGCTCGAGAAGTAAGTTGAATCGATCATTATCGCACCATATCGGCAACTTTGTTCATTTCATGATATCAAGTAATTGTTTTCTTTGTCTCACAGGGTTTGGAAAGTATTTACCGCACAAGTTTCGGGACTGCCGTGGGAAGTGCGATGGAAATACCCGAAAGTAAGTACTACTAGCTAGCACTAGTAGAAAACAGGGCATTTGTCCCGGTTCTTGAACCGGGACTAAAGGGTCATTACTAATGCCTCCCCCTTTAGTCCCGGTTCTAACATGAACCGGGACAGATGGGCCTCCATGTGGCCGGTGCGCTGAGCCCAGGCAGGAGGGCCTTTGGTCCCGGTTGGTGGCACCAACCGGGACCAAAAGGCATCCACGCGTCAGCATTTCAGTGGCTGGGGTTTTTGTTTTTT
>NC_057795.1:14840357-14845572 GCF_018294505.1 Triticum aestivum | reverse complement strand
TCCGTGCTTGGTCGACGCTACGTACTGTACATCGAGTGGCCCTCGACACGCTAGCTAGTAAGAAAATGAAGGGAACAATTAAGTACAGAAGTTCGTCATGCATACCGAGAGAAGTGATCAATCGACCTCTCCTTCTCCGAGAGATTGGTCAAACAACAAGTTTCCGTATTATCTATCCGACGCTACTGGCTACATACATATACAATATGTAAGATCTCTTACAATCCCCTAGCAATTGAAATCAACTTGCACATGGTATTCTCCGGCTTTATTAATGACGTGGTCAAGAAAGAATCCCGCCAATTCCTCTTGTATTGCTTTCATGCAATCTTGTTCTAGGAGTTCATTCCGCATCTGCCACGTCTAATTTGAAGAAAGGGGTTAATACATATATGAATGAAACTCAACAGAAATGATGGTGTAATAAAATGAAATTGTGAATATTATTGCTTACACACTTCATATTGTCTTTTAGAGTAGCCCCGCTTATTTTTCAAAGTCGCGTTGTAGATGAACTCGCACACGTAGTATCCACAGAAATTATTCCCTTCTTCCCGCCACAAGCACTTTACAAGAAATAGAGGTCAATCAAACTGATAATGAAGCATTATAAATGGCATTGATGAAAGTACAACTATAGAATCAACGGGAGATGCGCACAACTAGCTAGCTAGTAGTACTTACTTTCGGGTATATATATCGCAGCTCCTTCGGCAGTGCCGGAACTTCTGCGGTGAACTGTTTCCAAACCCTGCAAGACAAAGAAAATAATTATTATTACTTGAGATATCATAAATGAACAAAAAGTTGCCGATATGGTGCGATAATGATCGATTGAACTTACTTGTTGAGAAAATTAGTCATGTCCGCATAGGTTTCGGGATCTTTGCGTCTCGAGTGTAAGACATTTACTACTCCCCGCTCAAGCTTAATCTCCAGAAGAACAAAGTGGAAGCTGCGCATGCATGCATAACTCATCAATTACATTACTATAACCTCGCTCGAGTAATAACGGAAATCGAATATGCACACGATAGTAACACTCACTTGAAGTTGTAAGGAAAGAGTATTAAATCTTTGTTTTGATTTTTGATCAACGATTGTAGCAAGTTGGCCTCGGCCTCTTCGGCGTGCTTTTTAACTTGAATTTCATCTATGATATTTGTGTTAATGAACCCAATATCATAAATTTCTTGTTTTTTGCACTCGACGATCTTTAATCTGCATAATATAGTGAGGATAATTAATTATAAATACATGCAATGAAAGAGGTGAGCTATATATAGAGACTTAATGACAAAAATAGTACTTACAGACAGTAGCAAAAGACCGTTAATTTATCGAGGGCCTTTTGATTGAAGAACTCGAAGAACTCCTCAAATGGAACAGTCAACAGATCAGTTCCAACGAGGTCGTGCTCCTCTTTAATATTCAGATATAAAGCATTCGTCCACCCAGACTCTCTGCAGGTTTTCATGTACCAATTATGGAATCTTCGCATCATCGTTGTTAGAGATTTTTCATCTTTGACGAGAGGCTTCCCGTACTCGTATTTGTGTTCGTCCACCTCCAAGAAATCAGGAAGTTGATCGTCAGGCAGGTAATCTGCAAGATTGCCATAACCGGCCACCGTCCTCGGAGCATTAGCGACGATGTCGCCGCTAGACACATTGAGCGGGGGGCACGATTGCTTTGCTTGTTCGCCGAGCTGGGCAATTTTTTTCCCAACTGCTCGTTCTTTTAACCTTTTATCACTGAGAGTACTTCCCGACCGCTCCGCTTCGAGATATGTCTGTTCAGTAATGCGCTCATAGTTGGTTCTCGGCGGAGACTTTGGTGGTTTCCTTAGGGCATCGATAGTGCGCTTTGCTTTCACCAGATCTACCTTCTCCTCCGGAGGTGGATGTCTCTTTGCTTTCAACCCTTCAAAGAAGTCGTCCACTTCGGCCTGCATGATCTTCGCGTTTTCCTCCTTGGTTCTCTCGTACGGTAACTTCTCTAGAGGCTTGAGAGAAGGACCGTATCTATATTGCCTCCCGCCTCTGCTGGCTATACTACTAGACGCCGGAGCAGACGGAGCGGCTGCGGCATTTGTCTTCTTTCGTGCTAGCTTACGAGGAGGAGGAGAAGGACTAGGACGCGCCAGAGCAGCCGAGGCGGCGGCGAGTCTCTTCCACCCTTGCTGGCGAGGCGGAGAAGGAGGAGGCTGCTGGCTGCTCGGGCGCGCTGGTGCAGGTGGAGAAGGAGGCAGAGTGCCGCCACGCGCCGAAGAAGGAGGAGGCTGCTGGCTGCTCGGGCGCGCCGGCGCAGGCGAAGAAGGAGGCGGAGTGTCGCCACGCACCGGATAAGGAGGCCGAGTGCCCTAATCGTCACTCGCCGGAGGAGGAGGCGGTGGAGGAGGCGGAGTGCCCTGACTCGCCGGAGGAGGAGGAGGAGGCGTCTAGTTCGGAAGCTTGATGAACTCCTTCCGCCATAGGCATGGAGTTTTCAGAGCAGAATCCAGCCGAGTCTCCCCTTCACTGGTAGGGTGGTCAAGCTGGAGGTCCTCAAATCCCTCCGTTATTTCGTCCACCGTCACCCTAGCATATCCTTCTGGAATCGGACGAAAGTGAAAAGTTGCACCGGGTTCAGAAGGTCGAACTTGGCCGATAGCCGCCTTGACTTTTAAGTTCTGCCATTGCGTCATAAAGTGGAAATTTTGAGCCTCCGTGATAAAATCCACAGGGTAGCTAGCAGGAGCCGTCAAGACATGCTCCGGCTGAAGCAGCTCGGTGGAAGGCACACTGCTTCTCCACTGAGATGGCGGGGTAGCTTCGGGGGAAGCTTCGGCAGGTCGTTTGCTGTGATCTGCTTCTCGTTCCTCTAGCCCTTGTACCCTTTCGTGCAGCGCCTGTAGTTGGCTCTGCTCCAGTTTCTTCCTCCTCTCGTGGGTTTTGTAACCCCCTGCGTCTGGAAAACCAACCTTCCACGGAATGGAGCCTGGCGTGCCTCGTGTCCGTCCAGGGTGCTCAGGATTCCCGAGGGCCATTGTGAGCTCGTCCTTCTCCCTGTCTGGAACTAACATCCCTTGCTGCGCTGCATCGATATAGTGTCGAAGCCTGTTGACTGGTGTTTTCAGTTGCTCGTCCGTCCAACGGCACTTCCCTGATACAAGGTCCAAGGTTCCGCCAGCCCCGAAGAACCAAGTCCGGCAATGGTCTGGCCAGTTCATTGTCTCTGGTTCGATCCCTTTATCAAGCAGATCATTCTCAGCCTTGGACCACTTAGGCCGGGCTATGAGGTAGCCACCTGACCCCGTGCTATGGTGAAACTTCTTATTCGCAGCATTTTGCTTGTTTGTCGCCGACATCTTCTTACTCTTTTCCGATGTCGTGTGGGCCACAAATACGGGCCAGTGATCTCTGATCTTCTCATATTTGTCGATGAATTCTGGTGTCTCTTCTTTGTCGACAAACTTTTTCAGCTCTTTCCTCCACCTCCTGATTAGGCCTGCCATCTTCTTAAGAGCACAAGACTTGATTAATTGCTCTTTAACTGTCTTCTCCAGATCCTCCTCTGGCGGTAGGGTGAAATTTGCCTTCAGCTCAGTCTAAAGATCATCTTTCTGCATATCATTGACATAAGACACCTGAGGGTCTTTCTCCTTAGGCTTATACCATTGCTGGATGCTGATCGGGATCTTGTCCCTAACAAGAACCCCGCACTAAGCAGCAAATGCGTTCTTTGTCCGGATGGGTTCAATCGGTTCGCCGTCGCATGCGATTGCTGTGATCTCAAACCTTTCATCCGAGCTCAACTTTTTCTTCGGGCCTCGTCTCCTTACCGAAGTTGTGCTCGATCCGTAGGGCTGGAAAAAAGAAGAAAGACAAGAGTTAATTAATATGTGTACATATACCAAAACAATGAATGCATCAATTAGCTAGTCACACAGGCTTAATTAATATATATACCTGGCCAGACTCGGTTCGGTCACCGGAGCCGTCATCACGGTCTCCTTCTTGCACCGTCATTGGGTCACCGGAGCCGTCCTCCCGGTCTCCTTCTTGCACCGACATTGGGTCAAAGGAGCCATCATAATTGCCTGCTTCTTCACCCTGTCCTTCCAGACCATCGGTGTCGTTCAGAAACGATAAGACGGCATCACTTCCATGTGTGATTATCTCCTCCAACATCACTTCTGTTGCTTTGTCTCGGGGGTGTCCATAGTTTCTACAAATATTTACAACATGGCAATTATTATTCAAACATGACAGATATGGATATATTCGTGGCAAATGTAGAACTAGCTAGCTAATCACAGTAAGGAATCATATTAATTAGTGGCCTCGACGTTGCTTCTCTAGGGTTTGGGGTGGCCTCGACAACGCTTCAAGGGCTTGGGGTGGCCTCGACACAACGCTTCAAGGGTTTGGGGTGGCCTCGACGACAACGCTCTTTTAACTTGGTAAATTTGTGTGGCCTCGAGAGAGTTTGTCGGGTATGGGCGCGGCGGGAGGGGGTAGGAGACCAACATCGTTTTTTCTCTAGGGTTTGGGTGTCCTCGAGAGTTTTGGTCGAGCGAGAGGGCCGAGGGGGGTGCTGCCATGGTATAAGTTATCACGGTCGAGAGGGGGTTTATATATCGACCGCCCCTCTTGTCGAAGTTATCCGAGAGGGGTTATATCGACAACGACGACATACATACATGGGAAAATAATGTTATCGGGGAGGGGGTATATCGACCCCCCCTCGTGTTGAAGTTATCGGGAGGGGGTATATGGACAAAGACATACCCGATAAAAAATAAGAAGACAAAAGAAGAAATAAAAAGAGTAGAAGAAGAAATGAATAGAAGAGAAGATCGAAGAAAATAAGAAGAAAAAAAAGAGGAGAAGAAGAAATGAATAGAGGAGAACAAGAAAAATAGAAAATATTCTCCTCTTCTTTTTCTCCTCTTTTCCTCTTCTTATTTATTTCTCCTCTTCTTCCTCCCCTCTTCTTCTCCTTTCTTCCTCTTCTTATTTTCCTTTTCCCTCTCATTCTTTTTCTTCTTCTTCCTTTCCTAGCTAGATATATAATTTTTTTCTAAAAATTAAACTAACCTAAAATGTACTAAATCAGAGAACATATATAGATAAAACTTTTCTAAAAATCTAACTTTTGCATATATGTATACTTTAAAACATCATTACAATTGAAAAAATACATACATACATACAAAAAACATGTAAAAAAT
>NC_057795.1:14832925-14840230 GCF_018294505.1 Triticum aestivum | reverse complement strand
GACGGCGGGGGCGGCGGGCGGCGTCGGGGCAGCCTGGCGGCGACGATGTGCTCGGCGTCGTCGGGGGGTAACTGTGGTGATGAACTCTGCAAAATTGCTAAGTGCTACTTATTGTAGGGGAACGTAGCAGAAATTCAAAATTCTTCTTACGTGTCACCAATATCTATCTATGGAGAAACCAGCAACGAGGGGAGGGAGAGTGCATCTACATACCCTTGTAGATCGCTAAGCGGAAGCGTTCAAGAGAACGGGGTTGAAGGAGTCGTACTCGTCGTGATCCAAATCACCGGAGATCCTAGTGCCGAACGGATGGCACCTCCGCGTTCAACACACGTACAGCCCGATGACGTCTCCCATGCCTTGATCCAGCAAGGAGAGAGGGAGAGTGTCGGTGTCAAAACCGGCGGATCTCGGGTAGGGGGTCCCGAACTGTGCGTCTAGGCGGATGGTAACAGGAGACAAGGGACACGATGTTTTACCCAGGTTCGGGCCCTCTTGATGGAGGTAAAACCCTACGTCCTGCTTGATTGATATTGATATTGTGGATGTTTACAAGAGTGGATCTACCACGAGATCAAGGAGGCTAAACCCTAGAAGCTAGCCTATGGTATGATTGTAATGGTTGTTGTTGTTGTTGTTCTACGGACTAGAGCCATCCGGTTTATATAGACACCGGAGAGGGCTAGGGTTACATAGAGTCGGTTACAATGGTAGGAGATCTACATATCCGTATCGCCAAGCTTGCCTTCCACACCAAGGAAAGTCCCATCCGGACACGGGACGAAGTCTTCAATCTTGTATCTTCATAGTCTTGGAGTCCGGTCGATGATAGTCCGGCCGATGATAGTTCGGCTGATGATGGTAGTCCGGCTATCCGGACACCCCCTAATCCAGGACTCCCTCAGTAGCCCCTGAACCAGGCTTCAATGACGATAAGTCCAGCACGTATATTGCTTGGCATTGCAAGGCGGGTTCCTCCTCCGAATGATAGAAGATTGTGAACACCAGGATAGTGTCCGGCTCTGCAAAATAAATTCCACATTCCACCCTAGAGAGAATAATATATACACAAGTTCAATCTGCTGACGTTTTTTTGCGGCATGACGTCACGCCACTACCAAGCCATTATTTGAATCGTTTTTTACTCTACCACCTCAGCGCATTTAGCGAAGCGGTTTCCTTGGCACGTCTTGTCGAAGTAGAGATCGTGTTCCCCCTTAATCCGGGATTCTCATCAATACGGACGTGGGTAACCCAACCGCAGCATTGATGGTGACGCTTGGGGGATAAGCGAGTTTTACCAGGCCGGTGGGGGACGCGTAGACTTCGCCCGCCCATATAAGGGATAAGGATTCACCTTTTCACCTACGCCTTCTTCCTCCTTTGCTTATCCATCTCCGCGCACTCGAGCTCCAACGCCCAAGCCCGCACATCTCGTCTCAACCTTCCCCAGTCATGTCTGGAGCGGGAGGCAAGTGGATGACCTCCTCCGTTACGGAGGAGCATATCGAAAGACTGCGTAGCGCCGGCTACCTGTCCGGCGACGTCGCGCACCGGCTGCCTGACGAGGGGCAGCTCATCCCCATCCCCAGGCCCCATGAGAGGGTCGTTTTTCTTCCCCATTTCCTCCGCGGACTGGGCTTTCCACTTCACCCCTTTGTTCGGGGGCTCATGTTCTACTACGGCCTGGATTTCCATGATCTGGCGCCGAACTTCATCCTCAACATCTCGGTGTTTATCGTCGTGTGCAAGGCCTTCCTCTGCATCCAGCCCCACTTCGGCTTGTGGCTCAAGACCTTCAATGTCAAGCCGAAGGTAGTGAAGGGCACTCAAGCGGAGTGCGGAGGCGCCATGTTGGGAAAGATGCCCAACGTCCTTTGGTTCGAAGGGGCCTTCGTGGAATCAGTCAAGGGGTGGCAATCGGGGTGGTTCTATATCACCGAGCCGCGCGACCCTACGTGGGCGGCGGCCCCCGAGTTCAGATCTGGTATCCCCACGCAGCTCACCTCCTGGAAAGAGAAGGGCTTGCTGTGGGGTAGTTCGGAGGAGCTGACCGGACTCCAAGCCTGTATCCAGAAGCTGGTGAAGAAGCTCAAGCTGGTTAACGTGGTCCAAGTCATGCTCGTCCGCCGGATTCTCCCATGCCAAGAGCGGGCATTCAATCTGTGGGAGTTCAATCCGGAATAGCACCAGGCGCTGAGCGGGCTCTTCGACACGATGTACGAAGGCGCCTGGAGGGTGCTGTTTAAGGGCGCCGAAGCCCCCGCATCCGCGACCGAAGATCGCGGATTTCGCTCGCAGCGCCAAGCCGACGAGGTAAGTGATTCTACCCCTTTACGGGACACTTGCTTTTCATAGTTTGACTCTACGCGGGTTTTAATTTCCCCTTTTCCTTTGACAAGACTGGATGAGGAAGGCGGAGTAGATTATCTGCCCGGCTCCTATGTGCCTTGGTCCTGGCCCACCACCATTGGTCCCGGTTGGTGGCCTGAACCGGGACCAAAGGCTTCCCTTTGGTCCCGGTTCAAGCCACGAACCGGGACCAATTAATTGCCTATATATACGCCCGCGAGCAGAGCACTCTCAGTGCTCTGTTTTTCGTGGCCGGCGAGGAGAGAGCTTTGTGGTGCTCTAGCTCACCTCCTATGCACACGAGGTGTTCGATGGAATGCCCGAGCCACACTACTTAAGCTTTCTCCTCTCCAAGCTCAACCTACAAGCTCCATTTTCCTCAATATTTGTCTAGGTTTAGCGGTCCGTCACGTCCCGTCCCCGTCTTCACCGCCGTCGATCGCCCGCGCTGATCTCGTCGCCGGCACCACCGTGGTGAGCCTCTTGTTCTTATCTTCTTTCTGAAAGGAAAAAAATTCTTACTTGTATGTTTATATATATATAGATACTTGTATAATTTTCTTACTTTTATTATTGCATCTTATATAGTGCGATGGTTTTGGTATCCGCCCCCGTCGGCCCTCGTCCTGTCTATGATTCGGATGTGGTATATATTATCTTTTCATAACTATTGGTTCATCTATTGTTTATGACAATTATGCTGACCAACGTGACATAGATTTTATTTATCTAGGAGGTTGTTGATCCGGAAATTCCAACCGACCCTATTGTCGAGAGGTTAAATTTAGTTGAAGAAGAAAACAATTTCTTGAAGGAAAAAATTAGAAAAATTGAGGAGGAGAAGATGATATTGAAGTTGCATGTTGCGGATGTCGTGGATGATCACAAGATCAAGATGGATGCAATGCGCTTGAAGATTAGAAAGATTAGAAAATATGCCATTCATACCGAGGCTTGGTATCATTATGTCGTTGGATCAGTTGTTACATTGGTTGCGATTATGATCGTATTTGTTTTCGCATTGAAATGTTTTACATAGTTTCAATGTATGGTTTAATTAATTTAGATGCTCTGCAGAGCTTTATGTTGTTAGATGAGAACTATGTATGTACTTTGGTTTTAATGTGATGATGAACTTCTATTAATTTGGTCACTTAATTATCTATTCATGATGTTCTGTAATGATTTTTGACACACTTAATTTTATATAATGCACGCAGATGAACCGGTAATGGATGTACGATTCAAGACACACCTCCGAGTACGTTAAGGGCGTGCATGAATTTCTCGAAGTGGCTGAGGCAAACAAGTAGAATGGTTTTATGTGTTTTCCATGCCCTATATGTGGGAATATGAAGTCTTATTCTGACTGAAAAATCCTTCACACCCACCTGCTTTACAAGGGTTTCATGCCACACTGTAATGTTTGGACGAGGCACGGAGAAATAGGGGTTATGATGGAAGACGGCGAAGAAGAGAAGTACGATGACAACTATGTGCCCCCTGAATACGGTGATGCTACTGAAGATCAAGAGGAATCAGACGATGTGCACGATGATGCTGCAACAGGCGAAGCTGCTGAAGATCAAGAGGAACCAGACGATGTGCCCGATGATGATGATCTCCGCCGGGTCATTGTCGATGCAAGGACGCAATGTGAAAGTCAAAAGGAGAAGCTGAAGTTCGATCGCATGTTAGAGGACCATAAAAAAGGGTTGTACCCCAATTGCAAAGATGGAAACACAAAGCTCGGTATCGTACTGGAATTGCTGCAGTGGAAGACAGAGAATGCTGTGTCTGACAAAGGATTTGAGAAGCTACTGAAAATATTGAAGAAGAAGCTTCCAAAGGATAATGAATTGCCCGACAGTACATACGCAGCAAAAAAGGTGGTATGCCCTCTAGGATTGGAGGTGCAGAAGATACATGCATGCCTTAATGACTGCATCATCTACTGCGGTGCGTACTAGGATCTGAACGCATGCCCGGTATGCGGTGCATTACGGTATAAGATCAGACGAGATGACCCTGGTGATGTTGACGGTGAGCCCCCCAGGAAGAGGGTTCATGTGAAGGTGATGTGATATGCTCCTATAATACCACGGTTGAAACGTCTGTTCAGAAACGAAGAGCATGCCAAGTTGATGTGATGGCATAGTGAGGACCGTAAGAAAGACGGGAAGTTGAGAGCACCCGCTGACGGGTCGCAGTGGAGAAAAATCGAGAGAAAGTACTGGGATGAGTTTGCAAGTGACCCAAGGAACGTATGGTTTGCTTTAAGTGCAGATGGCATTAATCCTTCCGGGGAGCAAAGCAGCAATCACAGCACCTGGCCCATGACTCTATGTATGTATAACCTTCCTCCTTGGATGTGCATGAAGTGGAAGTTCATTATGATGCCAGTTCTCATCCATGGCCCTAAGCAACCCGGCAACGACATTGATGTGTACCTGAGGCCATTAGTTGAAGAACTTTTACAGCTGTGGAATGGAAACGGTGTACGTACGTGGGATGAGCACAAACAGGAGGAATTTCACCTAAAGGCGTTGCTGTTCGTGACCATCAACGATTGGCCCGCTCTCAGTAACCTTTCAGGACAGACAAACAAGGAATATCACGCATGCACACACTGTTTACTTGACACCGATAGTATATACCTGGGAATTTGCAGGAAGAATGTGTACCTGGGCCATCGTCGATTTCTTCCGACCAACCATCAATGTCGAAAGAAAGGCAAGCATTTCAAAGGCGAGGCAGATCACCGGAGGAAGCCCGCCATGCGTACCGGTGATCACGTACTTGCTATGGTCAATGATTTACACGTAATCTTTGGAAAGGGTCCCGGCGGACTAGCTGTTCCGAGTGACGTTGGGGGACACGCACCCATGTGGAAGAAGAAATCTATATTTTGGGACCTACCCTACTGGAAAGACCTAGAGGTCCGCTCTTCGATCGATGTGATGCACGTGACGAAGAACCTTTGCGTGAACCTGCTAGGCTTCTTGGGCGTGTATGGGAAGACAAAAGATACAACTGAGGCACGGGAGGACCTGCAACGTTTGCATGAAAAAGACGGCATGCCTCCAAAGCAGTATGAAGGTCCTGCCAGCTATGCTCTTACCAAAGAAGAGAAGGAAATCTTCTTTGAATGCCTGCTTAGTATGAAGGTCCCGACTGGCTTCTCATCGAATATAAAAGGAATAATAAATATGTCAGAGAAAAAGTTTCAGAACCTAAAGTCTCATGACTGCCACGTGATTATGACGCAACTGCTTCCGATTGCATTGAGGGGGCTTCTATCGGAAAACGTCCGATTAGCCATTGTGAAGCTATGTGCGTTCCTCAATGCAATCTCTCAAAAGGTGATCGATCCAGAAATCATACCAAGGCTAAGGAGTGATGTGGTGCAATGTCTTGTCAGTTTCGAGCTGGTGTTCCAACCATCCTTCTTCAATATCATGACGCATGTCCTAGTTCATCTAGTTGACGAGATTGTCATTCTGGGCCCCGTATTTCTACACAATATGTACCCCTTTGAGAGGTTCATGGGAGTCCTAAAGAAATATGTCTGTAACCGTGCTAGGCCAGAAGGAAGCATCTCCATGGGCCATCAAACAGAGGATGTCATCGGGTTTTGTGTTGACTTCATTCCTGGCCTTAAGAAGATAGGTCTCCCTCAATCGCGGTATGAGGGGAGACTGACTGGAAAAGGCACGCTTGGAAGGGACTCAATAATATGCAGGGATGGATATTCTTGGTCTCAAGCACGCTACACAGTTCTATAGAACTCTACCTAGGTGACCCCGTATGTCGATAAACACAAAAACAGTCTGTGCTCCAAACACCCGGAGCAGTGCGACGACTGGATTACATGTGAACACATCAGGACTTTCAGCAGTTGGTTGGAAGCACGTCTCAGAGGTGACAACACTATTTGTGATGAGCTGTACTTGTTGTCCAGGGGACCATCTTCGATTGTTACGATTTGGAAAGGATACGAGATAAATGGGAATACATTTTACACGATTAACCAAGATCAAAAGAGCACCAACCAAAACAGCGGTGTCCGCTTTGATGCAACAACCGAGAGGGGAAAGGACACATATAATGGTTACATAGTGGACATATGGGAACTTGACTACGGACATGATTTTAAGGTCCCTTTGTTTAAGTGCAAATGGGTCAATCTGTCAGGAGGCAGGGTACAGGTAGACCCACAGTACGGAATGATAACAGTGGATCTGAAAAATCTTGGGTACACTGACGAACCGTTCGTCCTAGCCAATGATGTGGCACAGGTTATCTATGTGAAGGACATGTCTACCAGACCGAGAAAAAGAAAAGATAAGGAAGCGAATACATCATACGATGAGCCAAAGCGCCACATAGTTCTTTCAGGAAAAAGGGACATCGTGGGAGTGGAGGGCAAGACAGACATGTCTGAAGATTATGAAAAGTTTCATGAAATTCCTCCCTTCAAAGTCAAGGCTGACCCCAGCATCCTGATAAGCGATGAAGATTATCCATCGTTACGGCGCAATAAGCAAATGACACAAGCGAAGAAGAAGTGAAGACTTTCTCCCGCAACTATTATGATGATACCATGCCAACTTTGTAACACACGAGTATGATACCATTGTCCGTTTTATACATGCACATGCTATGTGGGTGAATTTATGATACTATGCAAACTTTCAACTTTTTCATAGTTCATTTGAAATGCTTTAATGTCTTATGGTTCGGCCCTCGTAATAATTAAAAATAGCAACAATAAGTATTTTGTTGTAAGTACAAACAAAATAAAATAAATAAAGCAAGAAAGAAAACAAAAAAAGTGTTTTCAAATTTGAAACCTAATGGCACTAACAGAAAGTTTATAATTTTTCTAAAACTAAAAGCAAAAAGAATTAAAAAATAAAGCAAAAAAACAAAAGAAAATAAATGATGCAGAAA
>NC_057795.1:14832047-14832669 GCF_018294505.1 Triticum aestivum | reverse complement strand
ACAAAACAAAAAACAATTAAAAATAGGAACAATAAGTATTTTGTTGTAAGTAGAAACAAAATAAAATAAAGAAAGCAAGAAAGAAAACAAAAAAACAAAAAAAGTGTTTTCAAATTTGAAAACTAATGGCACTAACAGAAAGTTTATAATTTTTCTAAAACTAAAAGCAAAAAAATTTAAAAAATAAAGCAAAAAACAAAAGAAAATATATAATGCCGAAAACAAAACAAAAAACTGGAAAATAATTAAGAATAGCAACAATAAGTATTTTGTTGTAAGTAGAAACAAAATAAAATAAATAAAGCAAGAAAGAAAACAAAAAACAAAATAAATGCCTCCTACTGGGCCACCACGGCCTGAATACGACTAGAAACCCTACCATGGGCCAGGATTCAGGCCCGCAGTAGGCCCAGAAGGCCCAGAAGTAGCAAATAGGCCCGCAAGCCTATGGCGGAGAGGAGCTCGAGAGGGGTGCGGTAGTGGGGCTTATAAACCACTGCACGCCCCTCTCAACTAGCGAGGTGGGACTAAAGGGGTAAGCATTAGTCCCGGTTGGTGCCACCAACTGGGACCAAAGGCCGCCGCTTCCCGCCCTTTGGGTTGCTGAAAAGAGGCCTTTGGT
>NC_057795.1:14811415-14830610 GCF_018294505.1 Triticum aestivum | reverse complement strand
TTTTTTCTTCTTGTCCTCTATTCCTTTCTTCTTCTTCTTCCTTCTTCCTTCTTCCTCTTTTCTTCTTTTTCCTTAATTATTTTCTTTTCTCGAGGGAGAAGAAGAAAAAGAAGAGGAGAAGAAGAAAGAAAGGAATAGAGGAGAAATAAATAAGAAGAACAAAAAGGAAGAATTCTATTTTTCTTCTTCTCCTCTATTCCTTTCTTCTTCTCCTCTTTTTTTTCTTCTTTTTTTTTCTTCGATCTTCTCCTCTATTCCTTTCTTCTTCTCCTCTTTTTATTTCTTCTTCGTTTTCTTATGTTTTATCGGGTCTGTCGCCTTCGCCCTTGCCGCCCCCTCGAGATAACTTCGACATGAGGGGCGGTCGATATATATACCCCCTCTCGACCATGATAACCCTATACAATGGCAGCACCCCCCCCTCGGCCCTCTCGCTCGACCAAAACTCTCGAGGCCACCCAAATTTACCAAGTTAAAAGAGCATTGTCATCGAGGCCACCCCAAACCCTTGAAGCGTTGTGTCGAGGCAATCCCAAACCCTAGAGAAGAAGCGTCGAGGCCACTAACATGATTCCTTATTGTGATTAGCTAGCTAGTTCTACGTTTGCCACTAATATATATCCATCTATACCATGTTTGAATAATAATTGACATGTTGTAAATATTTGTAGAAACTATGGAGCACAACCGAGACGAAGCAACAGAAGCGATGTTGGGGGAGATAATCGCAGAAGGAACTGATGTCATTGCGTCATTTTTCAATGACGTCGTTGGTCAGGAAGGACTGGGTGAAGAAGAGGGCCATGTTCATGATGGCTCCGGCCCATTAATGCCGGTACAAGAAGAGGGTTATGTTCATGATAGCTCCGGTGATGACCCAATGGAGGTACAAGAAGGAGACCGTGCTGACTGCTCCGGTGACTGAACCGAGTCCGGCCAGGTATATATATATATATATTAGTTAAGACCGTGCTGACTAGTTAATTGATGCATTCATTGTTTTGGTATATGTACACATATTAATTACTCTCGTCTTTCTTCCTTTTAATTTCTAGCCCTCCGGATCGAGCACAACTTCGGTAAGGAGACGAGGCCCGAAGAAAAAGTTGAGCTCGGATGAAAGGTTTGAGATCATAGAAATCGCGCCCGACGGCGAACCGATTGAACCCATCCGGACAAAGAACGCAGTTTCTGCTCAGTGTAGGGTTCTTGTTAGGGATAAGATCCCGATCAGCATCCAGCAATGGTATAAGCCTAAGGACGACCCCGAGGTGTCTTACGTCAATGATATGCAGAAAGAAGATCTTTGGACTCAGCTGAAGGCAAATTTCACCCTACCGCCAGAGGAGGATCCGGAGAAGCCAGTTAAAGAGCAATTAATCAAGTCTTGTGCTCTTAAGAAGATGGCAACCCTATTCAGGAGGTGGAGGAAAGAGTTGAACCATTTTGTCGAAAAAAAAGACACCAGAATTCATCGGCAAATATGAGAAGATCAAAGATCACTGGCCCGCATTTGTGGCCCACAAGACATCGAAAAAGAGTAAGAAGATGTCGGCGACGAACAAGGAAAATGCTGCGAAGAAGAAGCTTCACCATCGCACGGGGTCAGGTGTGAAGGAAATATGCCCTAGAGGCAATAATAAAGTTATTATTTATTTCCTTATTTCATGATAAATGTTTATTATTCATGCTAGAATTGTATTAACCGGAAACATAATACATGTGTGAATACATAGACAAACATAGTGTCACTAGTATGTCTCTACTTGACTAGCTCGTGAATCAAAGATGGTTAAGTTTCCTAGCCATGGACAAAAGAGTTGTCATTTGATTAACGGGATCACATCATTAGGAGAATGATGTGATTGACTTGACCCATTCCGTTAGCTTAGCACACGATTGTTTAGTATGTTGCTACTGCTTTCTTCATGACTTATACATGTTCCTGTGACTATGAGATTATGCAACTCCCGTTTACCAGAGGAACACTTTGTGTGCTACCAAACGTCACAACGTAACTAGGTGATTATAAAGGTGCTCTATAGGTGTCTCCGAAGGTACATGTTGGGTTGGCGTATTTCGATATTAGGTTTTGTCACTCCGATTGTCGGAGAGGTATCTCTGGGCCCTCTCGGTAATACACATCACTTAAGCCTTGCAAGCATTGCAACTAATGAGTTAGTTGTGGGATGATATATTACGGAACGAGTAAAGAGACTTGCCGGTAACGAGATTGAACTAGGTATTGGATACCGACGATCGAATCTCGGGCAAGTAACATACCGATGACAAAGGGGACAACGTATGTTGTTATGCGGTTTGACCGATGAAGATCTTCGTAGAATATGTAGGAGCCAATATGAACATCCAGGTTCCGCTATTGGTTATTGACCGAGAATAGTTCTAGGTCATGTCTACATAGTTCTCGAACCCGTAGGGTCAGCATGCTTAAGGTTTCGATGACAGTTATATTATGAGTTTATGAGTTTTGATGTACCGAAGGAGTTCGGAGTCCCGGATGAGATCGGGGACATGACGAGGAGTCTCGAAATGGTCGAGACGTAAAGATCGATATATTGGACGACTATATTCGGAGTTCGGAAAGGTTCCGAGTGATTCGGGTATTTTTCGGAGTACCGGAGAGTTACGGGAATTCGCCGGGGAGTATATGGGCCTTATTGGGCCATACGGGAATAGAGGAGAGAGGCCGAAAGGAAGGAGGCGCGCAGCCCCCCTCTGGTCCGAATTGGACAAGGGGTGCGGCCCCCCTTTCCTTCCTCCTCTCCCCCTCTTTCCCCCCTTCTCCTACTCCAACAAGGGGGAGGGAGTCCTACTCCCGGTGGGAGTAGGACTCCCCTTGGCGCGCCCCCTCCTAGGGCCGGCCTCCTCCCCCCTTGCTCCTTTATATACGGGGGCAGGGGGGCACCCCATGACACACAAGTTAATCTACGGATCGTTCCTTAGCCGTGTGCGGTGCCCCCCTCCACCATATTCCACCTCGATCATATCGTCGCGGAGTTTAGACGAAGCCCTGCGCCGGTAGAACATCATCATTGTCACCACGCCGTCGTGCTGACGGAACTCATCCCCGAAGCTTTGCTGGATCGGAGCCCGGGGATCGTCATCGAGCTGAACGTGTGCTGAACTCGGAGGTGCCGTACGTTCGGTGCTTGGATCGGTCGGATCGTGAAGACGTACGACTACATCAACCGCGTTGTCATAACGCTTCCGCTTACGGTCTACGAGGGTACGTGGACGAACACTCTCCGCTCTCGTTGCTATGCCATCACCATGATATTGCGTGTGCGTAGGAATTTTTTTGAAATTACTACGTTCCCCAACAGTGGCATCCGAGCCTAGGTTTTATGCGTAGATGTCATATGCACGAGTAGAACACAAGTGAGTTGTGGGCGATACAAGTCATACTGCTTACCAGCATGTCATACTTTGGCTTAGCGGTATTGTGAGATGAAGCGGCCCGGACCGACATTACGCGTACGCTTACGCGAGACTGGTTTCACCGTTACGAGCACTCGTGCTTAAAGGTGACTGGCGGGTGTCTGTCTCTCTCACTTTAGTTGAACCGAGTGTGGCTACGCCCGGTCCTTGCGAAGGTTAAACAGCACCAACTTGACAAACTATCGTTGTGGTTTTGATGCGTAGGTAAGAACGGTTCTTGCTAAGCCCGTAGCAGCCACGTAAAATTTGCAACAACAAAGTAGAGGACGTCTAACTTGTTTTTGCAGGGCATGTTGTGATGTGATATGGTCAAGATGCGATGCTATATTTTATTGTATGAGATGATCATGTTTTGTAACCGAGTTATCGGCAACCGGCAGGAGCCATATGGTTGTCGCTTTATTGTATGAAATGCAAACGCCCTGTAATTGCTTTACTTTATCACTAAGCGGTAGCGATAGTCGTAGAAGCAATAGTTGGTGAGACGACAACGATGCTACGATGGAGATCAAGGTGTCGCGCCGGTGACGATGGTGATCATGACGGTGCTTCGGAGATGGAGATCAGAAGCACAAGATGATGATGGCCATATCATATCACTTATATTGATTGCATGTGATGTTTATCCTTTATGCATCTTATCTTGCTTTGATTGACAGTAGCATTTTAAGATGATCTCTCACTAATTATCAAGAAGTGTTCTCCCTGAGTATGCACCGTTGCCAAATTTCGTCGTGCCCAGACACCACGTGATGATCGGGTGTGATAAGCTCTACGTCCATGTACAACGGGTGCAAGCCAGTTTTGCACACGCGGAATACTCAGGTTAAACTTGACGAGCCTAGCATATGCAGATATGGCCTCGGAACACGGAGACCGAAAGGTCGAGCGTGAATCATATAGTAGATATGATCAACATAGTGATGTTCACCATTGAAAACTACTCCATCTCACGTGATGATCGGTTATGGTTTAGTTGATTTGGATCACGTGATCACTTAGATGACTAGAGGGATGTCTATCTAAGTGGGAGTTCTTTAGTAATATGATTAATTGAACTTTAATTTATCATGAACTTAGTCCTGGTAGTATTTTGCAAATTATGTTGTAGATCAATAGCTTGAGTTGTTGCTTTCATATGTTTATTTTGATATGTTCCTGGAGAAAATTGTGTTCAAAGATGTTAGTAGCAATGATGCGGATTGGATCCGTGATCTGAGGTTTATCCTCATTGCTGCACAGAAGAATTATGTCCTTGATGCACCGCTAGGTGACAGACCTATTGCAGGAGAAAATGCAGACGTTATGAACGTTTGGCTAGCTCAATATGATGACTACTTGATAGTTTTGTGCACCATGCTTAACGGCTTAGAATCAGGACTTCAAAGACGTTTTGAACGTCATGGACCATATGAGATGTTCCAGGAGTTGAAGTTAATATTTCAAGCAAATACCCGAGTTGAGAGATATGAAGTCTCCAACAAGTTCTATGGCTAAAAGATGGAGGAGAATCGCTCAACTAGTGAGCATGTGCTCAGATTGTCTGGGTACTACAATCGCTTGAATCAAGTGGGAGTTAATCTTCCAGATAAGATAGTGATTGACAGAATTCTCTAGTCACCATCACCAAGTTAGTAGAACTTTGTGATGAACTATAGTATGCAAGGGATGAAGAAAACGATTCCCGAGCTCTTCGTGATGTTGAAATCGACGAAGGTAGAAATCAAGAAAGAGCATCAAGTGTTGATGATTGACAAGACCACTAGTTTCAAGAAAAGGGCAAAGGGATAGAAAGGGAACTTCAAGTAGAATGACAAGCAAGTTGTCACTCCGCGAAGAAGCCCAAAGCTGGACCAAAGCCCGAAACTGAGTGATTATACTGCAAAGGAAATGGTCACTAGAAGCGGAAATGCCTTGAATATTTGGTGGATAAGAAGGATGGCAAAGTGAACAAGGGTATATTTGATATACAAGTTATTGATGTGTACCTTACTAGTGTTTATAGTAACCCCTGAGTATTTGATACTTGTTCGGTTGCTAAAGATTAGTAACTCGAAACAGGAGTTACATAATAAACAGAGACTAGTTGAGGGTGAAGTGACGATGTGTATTGGAAGTGGTTCCAAGATTGATATGATCATCATCGCACACTCCCTATACCTTCAGGATTAGTGTTAAACCTAAATAAATGTTATTTGGCATTTGCATTGAACATGAATATGATTTGATCATGTTTATTGCGATACGGTTATTCATTTAAAGTCAAAGAATAATTGTTGTTCTGTTTACATGAATAAAACCTTCAATGGTCATACACCCAATAAAAATAGTTTGTTGGATCTCGATCGTAGTGATACACATATTCATAATATTGATGCCCAAAGATGCAAAGTTAATAATGATAGTGCAACTTGTTTGTGGCACTGCCGTTTGGGTCATATCGGTGTAAAGCGCATGAAGAAACTCCATAAAGATGGATTTTCGGAATCACTTGGTTATGAATCATTTGGTGCTTGCGAACCGTGCCTTTTGGGCAAGATGACTAAAACTCCGTTCTCCGGAACAATGGAACAAGCTACTGACTTATTGGAAATAATACATACCGATGTATGCGATCCAATGAGTGTTGATGCTCGTGGCAAGTATTGTTATTTTATGACCTTCACAAAATGATTTGAGCAGATATGGGTATATCTACTTGATGAAACATAAGTCTGAAATAATTGAAGGGTTCAAAGAATTTCAGAGTGAAGTGGAAAAATCATCGTAACAAGAAAATAAAGTTTCTACGATCTGATCGCGGAGACAAATATTTGAGTTACGAGTTTGGTCTTCAATTAAAACAATGTGGAATAGTTTCACAGCTCACGCCACCTGGAACACCACAACGTTATGGTGTGTCCGAACGTCATAACCGTACTTTATTGGATATAGTGGAATCTATGATGTCTCTTATCGGTTTACCACTATCGTTTTGGGGTTATGCATTAGAGACAGCTGCATTCATGTTTAATAGGACACCATCTAAATCCGTTCAGACGACACCGTATGAACTATGGTTTAGCAGTAAACCTAAGCTGTCGTTTCTTAAAGTTTGGAGTTGCGATGCTTATATGAAAAAGTTTCAACCTGATAAGCTCGAACCCAAATCGGAGAAGTGCGTCTTCATAGAATACCCAAAGGAAACTGTTGGGTACTCCTTCTATCACAAATCCAAAGGCAAAACATTCGTTGCTAAGAATGGATCCTTTCTAGAGAAGGAGTTTCTCTCGAAAGAAGTGAGTGGGAGGAAAGTAGAACTTGATGAGGTAATTGTACCTGCTCCCTTATTTGAAAGTAGTTCATCACAGAAATCTGTTCCTGTGACTACTACACCAATTAGTGAGGAAGTTAATGATGATGATCATGAAACTTCAGATTAAGTTACTACAGAACCTCGTAGGTCTTCCAGAGTAACATCCGCACCAGAGTGGTACGGTAATCCTGTTCTGGAAGTTATGTCACTAGACCATGACGAACCTACGAACTATGAAGAAGCGATGGTGAGCCCAGATTCCGCAAAATGGCTTGAGGCCATGAGATCTGAGATAAGATCCATGTATGAAAACAAAGTATGGACTTTGATTGACTTGCCCAATGATCGGCGAGACATTGAGATTAAATGGATCTTCAAGAGGAAGACGGACGCTGATAGTGTTACTATCTACAAAGCTAGAATTGTCGCAAAAGGTTTTCGACAAGTTCAAGGTGTTGACTATGATGATAATTTTTCACTCGTATCTATGCTTAAGTCTGTCTGAATCATGTTAGCAATTGCCACATTTTATGAAATCTGGCAAATGGATGTCAAAACTGCATTCCTTAATGGATTTTTTAAAGAAGAGTTGTATATGATGCAACCAGAAGGTTTTGTCGATCCGAAAGGTGCTAACAAAATGTGCAAGCTCCAACGATCCATCAATGGACTGGTACAAGCATCTCGGAGTTGGAATATACGCTTTGATAAGTTGATCAAAGCATATAGTTTTAATACAGACTTGCGGTGAAGCCTGTATTTACAAGAAAGTGAGTGGGAGCACTACAACATTTCTGATAAGTATATGTGAATGACATATTGTTGATCAGAAATAATGTAGAATTTTTCTGGAAAGCATAAATAAGTGTTTGAAAGGAGTTTTTCAAAGAAAGACCTTGGTGAAGCTGCTTACACATTGAGCATCAAGATCTATAGAGATAGATCAAGACGCTTGATAAGATTTTTCAATGAGTACATACCTTGACAAGGTTTTGAAATAGTTCAAAATGGAACAGTCAAAGAAAGAGTTCTTGCCTGTGTTGCAAGGTGTGAAATTTAGTAAGACTCAAAACCCGACCATGGCAGAAAATAGAAAAGAATGAACAGTCATTCCCTATGCCTCAGTCATAGGTTCTATAAAGTATGATATGCTGTGTGCTAGACCTATTGTATACCTTGCTCTGAGTTTGGCAAAGGAATACAATTTTGATCTAAAAGTAGATCACTAGAACAGCGGTAAAAAATATCCTTAGTGGGGACTAAGGAGATGTTTCTCAATTATAGAAGTGATAAAAGAGCTAGTCGTAAAAAGTTACAATGATGCAAGCTTTTACACCAATCCAGATGACTCTAAGTCTCAATCTGGATACATATTGAAAGTGGGAGCAATTGGCTAGAGTAGCTCCGTGCAAAGCATTGTGGACATAGAATATTTGCAAAATACATACGACTCTGAATGTGACAGACCCGTTGACTAAACTTCTCTCATGAGCAAAACATGATCATGCCTTAGTACTCTTTGGGTGTTAATCACATAGCCATGTGAACTAGATTATTGACTCTAGTAAACCCTTTGGGCGTTGATCACATGACGATCTGAACTATGGGTATTAATCACATACAGATGTGAATATTGGTGTTAAATCACATGGTGATGTGAACTAGATTATTGACTCTAGTGCAAGTGGAAGACTGAAGGAAATATGCCCTAGAGGCAATAATAAAGTTATTATTTATTTCCTTATTTCATGATAAATGTTTATTATTCATGCTAGAATTGTATTAACCGGAAACTTAATACATGTGTGAATACATAGACAAACATAGTGTCACTAGTATGCCTCTACTTGACTAGCTCGTGAATCAAAGATGGTTAAGTTTCCTAGCCATGGACAAAAGAGTTGTCATTTGATTAACGGGATCACATCATTAGGAGAATGATGTGATTGACTTGACCCATTCCGTTAGCTTAGCACACGATCGTTTAGTATGTTGCTACTGCTTTCTTCATGACTTATACATGTTCCTGTGACTATGAGATTATGCAACTCCCATTTACCAGAGGAACACTTTGTGTGCTACCAAACGTCACAACGTAACTGGGTGATTATAAAGGTGCTCTACAGGTGTCTCCGAAGGTACATGTTGGGTTGGCGTATTTCGATATTAGGTTTTGTCACTCCGATTGTCGGAGAGGTATCTCTGGGCCCTCTCGGTAATACACATCACTTAAGCCTTGCAAGCATTGCAACTAATGAGTTAGTTGTGGGATGATGTATTACGGAACGAGTAAAGAGACTTGCCGGTAATGAGATTGAACTAGGTATTGGATACCGACGATCGAATCTCGGGCAAGTAACATACCGATGACAAAGGGGACAACGTATGTTGTTATGCGGTTTGACCGATGAAGATCTTCGTAGAATATGTAGGAGCCAATATGAACATCCAGGTTCCGCTATTGGTTATTGACCGAGAATAGTTCTAGGTCATGTCTACATAGTTCTCGAACCCGTAGGGTCAGCACGCTTAAGGTTTCGATGACAGTTATATTATGAGTTTATGAGTTTTGATGTACCGAAGGAGTTCGGAGTCCCGGATGAGATAGGGGAGATGACGAGGAGTCTCAAAATGGTCGAGACGTAAAGATCGATATATTGGACGACTATATTCGGAGTTCGGAAAGGTTCCGAGTGATTCGGGTATTTTTCGGAGTACCGGAGAGTTACGGGAATTCGCCGGGGAGTATATGGGCCTTATTGGGCCATACGGGAATAGAGGAGAGAGGCCGAAAGGAAGGAGGCGTGCAGCCCCCCTCTGGTCCGAATTGGACAAGGGGTGCGGCCCCCCTTTCCTTCCTCCTCTCCCCCTCTTTCCTCCCTTCTCCTACTCCAACAAGGAAGGAGGGAGTCCTACTCCCGGTGGGAGTAGGACTCCCCTTGGCGCGCCCCCTCCTAGGGCCGGCCTCCTCCCCCCTTGCTCCTTTATATACGGGGGCAGGGGGGCACCCCATGACACACAAGTTAATCTACGGATCGTTCCTTAGCCGTGTGCGGTGCCCCCCTCCACCATATTCCACCTCGATCATATCGTCGCAGAGTTTAGACAAAGCCCTGCGCCGGTAGAACATCATCATCGTCACCACGTCGTCGTGCTGACGGAACTCATCCCCGAAGCTTTGCTGGATCGGAGCCCGGGGATCGTCATTGAGCTGAACGTGTGCTGAACTCGGAGGTGCCGTACGTTCGGTGCTTGGATCGGTCGGATCGTGAAGACGTACGACTACATCAACCGCGTTGTCATAACGCTTCCGCTTGCGGTCTACGAGGGTACGTGGACGAACACTCTCCCCTCTTGTTGCTATGCCATCACCATGATATTGCGTGTGCGTAGAAATTTTTTTGAAATTACTACGTTCCCCAACAAGGTGGCTACCTCAAAGCCCGTCCTAAGTGGTCCAAGGAGGAGAATGATCTGCTTGAAAAAGGGATCGAACCAGAGACAATGAGATGGCCAGACCGTTGCCGGACTTGGTTCTTCGGGGCTGGCGGAACCTTGGACCCTGTATTAGGGATTTGCCATTGGACGAACAAGCAATTGGAACTACCAGTCAAGAACCTTCGACAATATATCAATGCAGCGCAGAAAGGGACATTCGTACCAAACAGGGAGAAGGACGAGCTCACAATGGCCCTCGGGAATCCTGAGCACCTTGGACGGACACGAGGCACGCCAGGCTCCATTCCGTGGAAGATTGGTTTTCCAGACGCAGGGGGTTACAAAACCCACGAGAGGAGGAAGAAACTGGAGCAGGGCCAACTGCAGGCGCTGCACGAAAGGGTAATAGGGCTAGAGGAATGAGAAGAGGAACGAGAAGCAGTAGATCGCAGCAAACGACCTGCCGAAGCTTCCCCCGAAGCTACCCCGCCATCTCAACGGAGAAGCAGCGTGGCTTCCACCGAGCTGCTTCAGCCGGAGCATTTCTTGACGGCTCCTGCCAGCTATCCCGTGGATGCTATCATGGAGTCTCAACATTGCCACATTATGGCGCGATGGATGAATTTGAATGTCAAGGCGGCTGTTGGCTCTGTTTATCTTGGTGGACCCGACACAACTTATCACTGCCAACCGATTCCAGAAGGATATGCTAAGGTGATGGTGGATGAAATAACGGAGGGATTTGAGGACCTCCTGCTTGACCACCCTACCGGTGAAGGGGAGACTAGGCTGGGTTCTGCTCTGAAGACTCCATGCCTATGGCGGAAGGAGCTCATCAACCTTCCGAACTGGACGCCTCCGCCTCCTCCTCCTCCTCCGGCGAGTCAGGGCACTCCGCCTCCTCCACCGCCTCCTCCTCCGGCGAGTGACGATCAGGGCACGCGTGGCGGCACTCCGCCTCCTTCTCCGGCGCGTGGCGGCACTCCGCCTCCTTCTCCGCATGCGCCGGCGCTCCCGAGCAGCCAGCAGCCTCCTCCTTCTCCGCCTCGCCAGCAAGGGCGGAAGAGACCCGCCGCCGCCCCGGCTGCTCCGGCGCGTCATACTCCTTCTCCTCCGCCTCGTAAGCAAGCACGAAAGAAGACAGATGCCGCAGCCGCTCCGTCTGCTCCGGCGTCTAGCAGCACAACCAGAGGCGGGAGGCAATACAAATACGGTCCACCTCTCAAGCCTCTAGAGAAGTTACCGTACGAGAGGACCGAGGAGGAAAATGATACGATTGTGCGGACCCACGTGAAGGAGTTCTTTGAAGGGGTGAAAGCAAAGAGACATCCACCTCCGGAGGAGAAGGTAGATCCGGTGAAAGCAAAGCGCACTATCGATGCCCTGAGGAAACCACCAAAGTCTCCGCCGAGAACCAACTATCAGTGCATTACTGAACAGACATATCTCCAAGCCCAGCGGTCGGGAACTACTGTCAGTGATAAAAGGTTAAAAGAACGAGCAAAGGGGAAAAAATTGCCCAGCTCGGCGAACAAGCACTGCAATCGTGCCCCCCGCTCAATGTGTCTAATGCTCCGGGGACGGTGGCCGGTTATGGTAATCTTGAAGATTACCTGCCTGACGATCAACTTCCTGATTTCTTGGAGGTGGACGAACACAGATACGAGTACGGGAAGCCTCTCGTCAAAGATGGAAAATCTCTGACAACAATGATGCGAAGATTCCATAGTTGGTACATGAAAACCTACAGAGAGTCTGAGGGGACAAATAATTTGTATCTGAACATTAAAGAGGAGCACGACCTCGTTTCAAATGATCTGTTGTGTGTTCCATTTGATGAGTTCTTCACGTTCTTTAATCAAAAGGCCCTCGATAAATTAATGGTCTTCTGCTACTTCCTGTAAGTACTATTTCTGTCATTCAGTCTCTATATATAGCTCGGCTCTTTCATTGCATGTATTTATAATTAATTATCCTCAATATATTATGCAGATTGAAGATCGTCAAGTGCAAAAAACAAGAAATTTATGATATTGGGTTCATTAACACAAATATCATAGATGAATTTCTGGTTAAAAAGGACGTCAGAGCGGCCGGGGACAACTTGCTATGATCGTTGATCAAAAATCAAAACAAAGATACCATACTCTTTCCTTACAACGGACAGCGAGTGTTACTATCGTGTGCATATTCGGTTTCCCTTATTACTCGAGCGAGGTTATAGTAATGTAATTGATGAGTTATGCATGCGTGCGCAGGTACCACTATGTTCTTCTGGAATTAAGCTTGAGCGGGGACTAGTAACCGTCTTAGACTCGAGACGGAAAGATCCCGAAACCTATGCGGACATGACTGAATTGCTCAACAAGTAAGTTCAATCGATCATTATCGCATCATATCGGCAACTTTTTGTTCATTTCCTGATATCTCAAGTAATAATAATTATTTTCTTTGTCTTGCAGGGTTTGGAAACAGTTCACCGCAGAAGCTCTGGGACTGCCGAAGGAGCTGCGATATACATACCCGAAAGTAAGTACTACTGGCTAGCTAGTTGCGCGCATCTCCCGTTGATTCTATAGCTATACTTTCATCAATGCCATTTATAATGCTTCATTATCAGTTTGATTGACCTCTATTTCTCGTAAAGTGCTTGTGGCAGGAACAAGGGAATGATTTCTGTGGATACTACGTGTGCGAGTTCATCCACACCGCGACTTTGAAAAAACAAGCGGGGCTACTCTAAAAGACAATATGAAGTGCGTAAGAAATAATATTCACAATTTCATTTTATTACACCATCATTTCTGTTGAGTTTCATTCATATATATATATATATATGAATTAACCCCCTTCTTCAAATTAGACGTGGCAGATGCGGAATGAACTCCTAGAACCAGATCGCATGAAAGCAATTCAAGAGGAATTGGCGGGATTCTTTCTTGACCACGTCATCAGTAAAGCCAGAGAATACCATGTGGAAATTGATTTCAATTGCTAGGGGTTTATAATTAAGAGATCTTATACATATTGTACATGTATGTAGCCAGTAGCGTCGGATACATGATACGAAAACTTGTTGTTCGACCAATCTCTCGGAGAAGGAGAAGTCGATCGATCACTTCTCTCGGTATGCATGACGAACTTCTGTACTCAATGGTTCTCTCGATCACTTATGTATATATAGTACGTAGCGTCGACCAAGCACGGACATAAGAGAGGTCACTTCTCTCTATTAATTAGCTAGCTAACACAATATATGAAACACCTAAATTAACCCCTCAAAACCCCCAACCCCCCCTCCTTTCAAAAAAAAAACAAAAATCCCAGCCACCGGAATGCTGATGCCTTTTGGTCCCGGTTGGAGCCACCAACTGGGAGCAAAGGCCCCCTGACTGGGCTCGGCGCACAGGGCCACGTGGAGGCACATTGGTCCCGGTTCATGTTTGAACCGGGACTAATGGGTGGAGGTATTAGTAACGACCCATTAGTCCCGGTTCATGAACCGGGACTAAAGGCCCTTACGAACCGGGACTATTAGGTGTTTTTCTACTAGTGCTCGTCGTTCTCGAGGACGATGACGCCGCCCTCCTCGCGCCCGCGGCACCAGGCCTGGAGCTCCGTGTATGCCAAGCACTGGCGGCACACCTGCTCGCGGACGTAGTCCTCCTTCGCCCATTTTAGGGTGGCATCGTCGTCGGGGGCCACCATGTCGACGTGCTCCGGCTTCACGAGGAGCAGGCCCGGCTCGGGCTTCGGTCGGACCAGGCGGAGGGAGCGCGGGGCGGGGTGGGCACCCTCATTGATGACGAGGGCGCCATTGCGGGTGCGGCGCCGGAGCAGCGGTGTCTCCTCCGGCTCTGGTTTGACGGGCGGAGAGCCAGCGAGCCGGAGCCCGACGATGAGGATACATTGGCTCAATTCGCCGCGGCGTCCAGGAGCTGCCATGACGGCGAGAGAAGGACGGCCGCGCCGGGTACTCGAGGTGCGGCATGTTGCCGGTCTCGATGTGGTCGAGGACGGCCTGGAGGGTGTGGCCTGGCACGCCCAAACACTCATGGCGCCCTTCGGCATTGAGCCGGCTGTGGGGGATGATGTCGTTGACGGAGGTGATCTGCTCTTGGCGGCGGTGCTCGAAGTACATCGTCCATAGTGTTTCGCTGTCGGTGGCATACCTCGGCTCGTTCCGCTGCTCCTCCGTGAGGGACGAGCGGATGCGGGCGGTCTGGGCCCGCCTTGCCCCCCCCCTTCGGGCACCGATGGCACCGGGACGCCACCCGGCGCTCAGCCTCCACGCCCTCGGCACACGCATGTCTGGGGGCGCCGGATACTTGGCCTCGTAGAGGAGGCGCACCTTCGGCTCTTGGAGATGGCGGCGGTCGAAGCCGTTTTCCGCCACGTCGTCGCCTGGAAACCTCTCGGTCATTTGCTCGTCGGCGGGAGGGGGGAGTGCTGCTTTGTGCGGCAGATGCGAGGGGGAAATGTGAGTTGTGGCGTTCACCGGCGGGGAGGCCGCCTTTTATAGCCGCAGCGGGGCGGCAAGAGGTTGCATGCCGGGCGACGCGTGGCGGGAGCGGGCGGGACGCGCATCGGCGGCGCCTTCACTGCGCCGCCCGTGAGGCATCAATGGAGGTTGACCGGCGCGGCAGCGCGGCAGCCTTGGCCAACCTTGACATTGATTCTCACGGGAACCGAGATGATGAGGGCGACGAAGCGGCGTCTCGCTAACTTGGCGGGCCCATCCTCATTCGCGCCAAAATCGCGTTCCCCGGCGCCCCCAGGTGCTCCCCAGCGCGCCAAGTTCGGTCTGGGTCCGCCGGCGCAAATTTCAGCCCAAACCGGCGAAAAACGGGCTCCTGGGGGCGCGACTGGGCCGATTTTTGGGCGCCGGCGCGAAGAAATCGACTGAGGGGCTATGTTGGGGGTTCGGCTGGAGATGCTCTAATGGGGCCAATCCAAGTATAGTAAAAAAAATCCAATACAATTGATAATTACCGTGAACAGGGTTGAGAAATTACACATCAGCCTCATTAACAATTTAAGTACGTTGACAATTCTAACAGGCCTAGTAAATGAATTAATTTTAATTGTGTTTGGCAACATTTTTTCACCTCATAGTTAAGGAATCTCAGTTTCAAAAGCAACTCGCTTAGAAAATGAATTAATCTTAGCGTTGTTTGGAAGCGTTTTTTTTCTTTTCATTGTTGAGAAATTTTAATTTCAGAATTAGTTATATACTGCATATGGTCGATATAGGAAATTTATACATCACTAATAGGAACTCATACCGGATAATTTGCACCAAGATAATTTCTACAACGTGTACAAGATATTAATTCTTGAAAGAATCTTAAATCACAAAACAAAACAACTAAATCTAATGTATAATTTTAACACTGATATGAGAGGAGAATTGGGAGAAATGAGTATAGTGTGATGTGCTAACCTGCTAGTTTGTTGGCTGAAGCAATGAAGTAGTACTACGTTCAGTCCTCAACTCGCCAGATGAATCAGATTGCCGGAAGCAGAGCAGGGAGATCAGACGACGAACGTCAAGGGATACAAGAGTTGTTGGGAGGGTTTAACAGCCACACATAGAGCCCAAAATCCAAACCAAAAGCATGCTTGGCGAGGCTATGTGCCTCAACATTCGTTGCCCTCCTCAAACATGAAGGTGCAACAATCAAACTTATTCTTTGATTCCACTATCTCTCTAATAGTACTAGCATAGACACCACCTGTGCAGTTTTTTATATCATTCACAACTTTTTGACAGTCGCTTGCTATGAGGATTCTAGTGTTGGCAAGAGCCTCTCTCTCTCGCCTAGTTCTGGGTGGATACACACACGCACGCAAGCTGTTCGAGCAAAATGGACACAAGCAAAAACAGAGGAGGAGCAGAGCAGCACACACACAGGTTGGTTTTCCAGGCAACGAATGCCCTTTTCCCTTTTCTAAAACCAGCGACACACTCCGGCTCTACTCTTTTGATGTCCAGTTACAGAAACCAACACCACTGTAGCCATACCAGTGCACGCACACAGCCCACACTCTGCTACAATACTTGGGTACACACTCAGTACACCCACTACGTGAACTGATGGTTGCAACAGATGCAGTTCACCATCACTCCACTCACCCACAGTGCACCAACACATGGGCACCTTCCAGGTTTTACCACGACCATATTACAACAGGTTTACACAACTAACAATCTTCCTCCTAAACCTTGTTGTCTTCATTTGACAACCACCATGCCAATCCTTCGTCTGAGCTCCAGGAACTTCAAACGCCCAAGGGGCTTGGTAAGTAGGTCTGCCAGCTGATCTCCCGTTGGAACATAGTTCACCCCGATCTTGCCATTCTCCACACAGTCCCTGATAAAATGATAACGTATATCGATATGCTTACTGCGATCATGGTGAACAGGATTTTTGGCCAATGAAATAGCCGACTTGTTGTCAACCAACAACTCAACCTGAACTGGCTGCTTCCCTTCCATCTCAGCAAGTAGTTGTCCAAGCCACAAACCCTGACAAGCAGCACTAGCGGCAGCAATATATTCAGCTTCACATGATGAAATTGCAACTACTTTCTGCTTCTGGGACAACCATGTAATTGGACTCTTGCCAAGGAAATAGAGTACTCCAGTTGTGCTTTTTCGGTCATCAACATCTCCACCGTGATCACTATCAGAGTACCCAAGCAGGCTGGGCTTTTCTCCTTTATTCTGAGAGTATTTGCATCCAAGGTTCAGAGTTCCACGGATATACTTCAGAATTTGTTTCACCGCTGCCATGTGCTGGGAATTTGGGCTCTCCATGTATCGGCTTACAACGCCAACAGCATAGGAGATGTCAGGTCTGGTGTTAACCAAGTACCTGAGGCTTCCTACTACACTCCTGTAGTATGTTGGATCCACTTTGGGTCCTTCTCCATTCTTACTTAACTTCAGCCCTTCTTCCATGGGTGTTTGACAAGGATTGCAATCCAGCATGCCAGTCTTCTCTAGTATCTTCAGTGCATATGCAGATTGGCAGAGTGAAATGCCATCTTCAGCTTGCGCAACTTCAATGCCAAGATAATATGAAAGTAGACCCAAGTCACTCATACTGAACATGTCTTTCATCTGTTCCTTGAACATAGCCACTTCTTCTGCACTAGAACCGGTTATGATCAAATCATCAACATATACTCCAACCAGCAGTCGTGCATTTCCAGAATTCTTCATGTACACCGCATGTTCAACAGGACTTCTAATGAAACCAAGAGACAACAAAGTCTGATCCAGTTTCAAATTCCAGGCTCTTGGAGCCTGTCGAAGCCCATACAAGGCTTTCCTGAGTTTCAGTACCTTTCCTTCTTTGCCAGTTTCAATGAAACCTGGAGGTTGTGCTACATACACTTCTTCCTCCAATTCTCCATTTAAGAATGCTGATTTCACATCCATATGGTGTACCCTCCACCCTTCATTTGCTGCCAATGCCATTAGTAGCCTCACAGTTTCTAGGCGTGCCACAGGTGCAAAGACCTCATCAAAGTCAATGCCATGACGTTGCACATACCCCTTGGCGACTAGCCTTGCCTTGTGGCGTATCACATTGCCTTCAACATCTTTTTTCAATTTAAATACCCATTTCAGTCCAATGGCTCGCACTCCAGTAGGTGGTGTTACCATTTCCCATGTATCATTTTCTTTTATGGATTTCAGCTCTTCCTCCATGGCTTTCTTCCAATGCTCATGCTTCAGAGCATCATTGTGGTGAGTTGGCTCCTCTGCACCTAGCATACACAACTCAAGTTCCTCCATATGGTCATAATCAGCTGGACTCCAGTGTGGAGAGGTAGCATCGAAAATCTCATCAAGGGAGCGCATTTTCAGTGGAGCAGATGATTCAGGACTTTCTGCAGCAACAGAGGATATTGGTGTCACCATAGCAGGTATAACAGGTGACCCTGGAAGCACTGCTTGCCTAGGTGTAATTGGTTCTGTACCTTCCCTGTTTTCTGCATTTTCACCTTCTTGAGCAGCATGGTCATTCACTGATTCAGTTTGTTCAGGTTCAAAGTGAACCAGAAACCTATCAGTGTCATCACTGATCGTGACATCATCTCCACTGGACCACTGCCAACCTTTTGATTCTTCAAAAACTACATCCCTTGATACACACACACGATTTGTCTCTGGATTGACAAGTCTGTATGCATTTGAGCCTTTCTCATAGCCAATCAATACCATTGGAATACTTCTGTCAGCTAATTTCCCACCAGATGGACCTGTTACCTTGACGTGAGCCAAACAACCAAAAGTCCGAAGATGGCCAACATTTGGTTTATAGCCATTCCAAGCTTCATAAGGTGTTTTTCCAGCAACACTCTTCGTGGGGGCTCGGTTCAAGATATAAATGGCAGTAGCAACTGCTTCCCCCCAGTAACAGCCCGGCATATTTTGGCTTTTCAGCAGACACCGTGCCATTGCAACTACAGTTTGGTTGCGTCTCTCCACAACTTCGTTCTGCTGAGGGCTGTAGGGTGCAGTGAGTTGGCGTTGAATTCCATGATCTTCACAGAAGGAATTGAATTCAACAGATGTAAATTCTCCTCCTCTATCACTCCTGAGCACTTTCAACTTCAGCCCACTTTTCAACTCTGCAGCTGCTTTAAACCTTCTGAATGCAACAAATGCTTGATCTTTGGTTTTCAGCAGCACTCCCCACATGAACCGACTGAAATCATCTACTATAAGCATAAAGTAGCGATTTCCGGCAGGAGTTGCAGGTGTAATTGGACCACACAGGTCTGTATACACCAACTCAAGACTTTTTTCTGCTCTGAAAGTTGCGTGCTTTGGAAATGGTAGTCGACGCTGCTTGCCAATGAGGCAGCCGTCACATACCCTGTCCTTGTGGCACACTAAAGGAAGCCCTTTAACCATGTCATGCTGAGCTAAAGACCTCAAGGCATCAAAATTTAGATGACCATAACGAGCATGCCACAACCATGACA
>NC_057795.1:14793245-14811405 GCF_018294505.1 Triticum aestivum | reverse complement strand
ATCAGTGATAGATGACAGTAAACACACAGGCATGCCCAAACTAATATTCAGTATATACAGCCTGTTCTCTCCTCTTGGTACTTTTACTAGCAGTTTTCTCCCTTGATCAAATATTTGCAGGTACCCATCTTCTAATATGACCTTGCAACCATACTCTTCCAACTGTCCGAGACTAATGATATTACTTCTCAACTTTGGTATGTAATAAACATCAGTTAGCCCACGATGAGCCCCATCTCTTGTAGTAATAAGTATGGTACCCCTGCCCTCAATTTCAACCAGGGAACCATCTCCAAATTTGACTACTCCAGTAACTGAATCATCAATACTAGTAAACATTGCTTTGGAGCCTGTCATATGGTTGCTAGCTCCAGTGTCAAGATACCACATTTTAGTGTCATACCTTCCATCATCACTAAGTTGTGGTTTCACCTTTTCTTCATTGAGGTACACCCTGCCCTTTGCTTCTACTGAGTTACCTGATATTACACAGGTTTCTGACAGTAGAAGAGCAGGTTCTTCATTTTGCTTCTCAGCCACCATGGCTCTTTCTTGCTTCTTCTTCTTTGGCTTGGTGCATTCCCTCGAGAAATGCCCTTTTTCACCACAATTATAGCACTTGAATTTTTTCTTCGGAGTTGCAGCAGATTTCGCGCTCGACGACTGGTCATCGCCTCTTCCGTGGTCACTTCCACGGTCAGCGCCTCCCTTTCCACTACCACCTGCTCCGTTGCTGCCCCAGTTCTTCTTCCCGACGTAACCTTCCCATTGCTTCCTGGTCAGCATGAGGTGCTGTCCATCAACAGGATCACCAAAGCGCTGCTTAATGCGCTCCTCATACGCCTTGAAGCGCCCGAGTAGGTCCTCCACCGTGAGCGTCTTCAGATCGACACACTGCTCCAATGCGGTGACCAAATGCATGAGCCGCGCTGGCGCCGCTTGAAGCATCTTTTGGACAACGGTGATCTCCTTCACCTCATCGCCGAGCGCACGGATGGATGACACCATCTTGTTCACGCGCGTGGCGAAGACCTCTGTTTGCTCGTTGTCGCCCATCTCCAGCCCCTCGAAGGCCTTACGCAGCGCCTGCAGGTTCGACTCGCGCACGCGGTCATGGCCGACGTGCACAGACTTGATGGCCTCCCACGCCGCCTTCGCCGTGTCCTTGCCGGCGAGCGACGCGAGCACATCTTCCGGCACGCCTTGATAAATTGCCAGGAGCGCGTCACGATCCAGCTCGAACTCCACCTTGTCGGAGTGGACTGCCTCCCACACGCAGGCTGACTGTAGCGCCACCCGCATCTGCATCGCCCAGAGGGTATAGTTGGTGCGGGTGAGCTGCGGGTAGTTGATGGGACCTCGGGGCCTCACCGGCAGCGCCTGGGCCACCGGCATCAACTCCCCCGGTTTCTGCTCTGCACCAGCCATCTCCCCCTTTAGCGCCGCCAGTTCGGCTTTGGCTGCGTCCGCCTCCGCTCGCGCAGCCGCCGCCTCCTTTAGCGCATCCTCCGCCGCCTTGAACGCCGCCTCCGGCGTCTTGTCCATGGCCGCCAATCACCCCTCGCTGGCTCTGGTGCCAATTGTTGGCAAGAGCCTCTCTCTCTCGCCTAGTTCTGGGTGGATACACACACGCACGCAAGCTGTTCGAGCAAAATGGACACAAGCAAAAACAGAGGAGGAGCAGAGCAGCACACACACAGGTTGGTTTTCCAGGCAACGAATGCCCTTTTCCCTTTTCTAAAACCAGCGACACACTCCGGCTCTACTCTTTTGATGTCCAGTTACAGAAACCAACACCACTGTAGCCATACCAGTGCACGCACACAGCCCACACTCTGCTACAATACTTGGGTACACACTCAGTACACCCACTACGTGAACTGATGGTTGCAACAGATGCAGTTCACCATCACTCCACTCACCCACAGTGCACCAACACATGGGCACCTTCCAGGTTTTACCACGACCATATTACAACAGGTTTACACAACTAACATCTAGCAAGGCCAAGATCCATAGCAAGAGCAAGCGCTTCGCGACAAGCCAAACCTACCAAAGTCGCCGAATCCGAAATTCCTTCGATCTTGATGGCCGAGACTCCCAAATAAGCTCCCGAAGAACTTCTGCATACAGCACTAAACGAACCAAAGTTACCGTCTCTAGAGACAGCCCCATCGACTCGGAATTTTGCTATCCTTTCCGATGGAGCGACCCATCTTGGCAGTACCGGTTCAACCGCTTCGGCCACCCTTGGATTCTTCTTCGTCTTGCAATCCTCCAGTTCTCACGTACGCGCTAATCACGAACGAAAGAACGCATTCCAGGAGGCACGTTGTAAATCTGGCCGCTGGTGGGCTTTTACTATGGGCCTTTTTTTTATAGTACACGCTGAGAAATTGTACTCACGGGGGATGAATTCTTTGAGGAGCTATGGGCCGAAGGCACTTAGGACTTGTCATCGTTGCATGTTGATGGCACTCATGATTTGTCCTACGTTCCATCCTGTGATTGATGCATCTCCAAGTATGGTAAAGATAGTTTCGAGGGTTAGACAAGATTTGAGAAGAAAGTAGTTGAGCTTGATCTTATTCTAGGGTTTGAGCTTCTAAGCCACCCATAGGATCTCGAGATCCACTTCATCTGAATTCATGGATTTCCTTGTAAGAATCGAAGAGCATCTACTTGAGTGAAAATCAATACATCCATCAAGTATTTTGTTGGTCAGGTTCATTCTCAAAGCCTGCCACATTGGTGTGTGCTGTTGACATGCGATTCATAAAACAAAGCAACTGTCCTTTCCTAGTATGAACATTGGGCCAAATCTGGGGGCCTACCATCACTAGTGCAGAACCGGGCAATAGCACCGGTTCGTAAGGCCCTTTAGTGCCGGTTCCATAACCGGCACTAAAGTGTGGGCACTAAAGCCCCCCCCCCTTTAGTACCGGTTCGGCACGAACCGGTGCTAAAGGGCAACCACGTGGCACGAGCCAGCTCCGGGGGCCTGGAGCCCTTTAGTGCCGGTTGGTAAGACCAACCGGTACTATAAGGTTTGGTTTTTTTAGTTTTATGACTTCTTTTTCATTTAATTTTGTGTTTTCATTTTAATTCTTTTTCGTTTGCTGGTATTTTATGATACTACACATTGTACACGTTATGCATATATATATATATAGAATTTCTAGTAGAACCAATCATGCATATATATATCATCAATGTCTCACAAACCACCATATTAATTAATTCACACATACACACATATATAGCTATATACAATTTCTCCTACATATGCATGTTGCCTTCGGAGCCAATGGCATTAGCCTAATTGGTGCCTTCGGAGCACGATGACAATTGGAAGTGGTTTTCATGAGGGCGGTAGCGGGTAATAGTATTCTCCCTTCGGATTTATGACCTGGTCAAGCAAAAATCCCGCTATTTCCTCTTGAAGTGCTTCTACGCGCTCCATTTCTAGGAGCTTCTCCCACACCTCTTTGAACTGTTAAGAAGGAGATCAATATGCAAGTGTATTAGTTATGTGACTAGATATCGATAATGGTGTAAAAATTGTGAATAGTATTCTGACAAGCGTACCCATTCCTGTCTTTGAGATCTGCTCCTTTCGGACGCCATCATGCGAATGTTCTCGCAAACGCAAAATGCACACAGATCAGTCCCCTGCGCCTGCTTCAGGGCCTTTACGAGAATGGAATTTGATCAGATAATAATTAATTAAGCATGATAATTAAAGAGATGGCAGCTAGCTAGCTAGCTAGTACTACTTAATTACTTACCTTGGGTCGAAACCATTTAAGCTTTTTTTCCATTCGCCTTCCGTGACGCTGATGAACCTTGCCCAAGCCCTGCCCGCCGACAAAGAAAATAAATAAAGGGGTTATTAAATAGTTCATATCATGAAATGACGAACTAAATAGGCCGAGATATATAGTTAATAATGATTGAAATTACCTGTTGACTATCCCAAACAAGATGTTATAGTCAGTATTTGCTTTGAGTAGTAAGTCCAGTATTTCCACTGTTCCGTCGTCAACTTTAATGATACACAAGACCCAGTAAAATCTACATGCACACACGTTTGCATGTCTTAATAAGCGGGCATATGTAAGCAAAAAAATGTAGCTAGCTAGTAGGCAAAAATAGAGAATTTGTAGTACAAGACAGTGTGACTCACTGGAAGTTGTAAGGAAGTAGTATATCTTCATTGTATTTGAGGCGCTTCAAGAACTCTAGCATGTTGTCCTCTACGTCCTTCTGATGATGTGGATTTATTAGCCATGTGTATTTATTAACGGTGTTTGGGTCAATGAACCCAATGCCAAAGCGTCCACCTTTTCTCATTTCATACATCTTCATCCTGCATAATACCACAGAAAAGAATATAGTGAGGATAATTACAGGTAATGATTGATCAAAAGGATCACTACAGCTAGCTTGAGACTTAAATTACAGAAAGAAATCACTTACAGACAATAGCAACTGACGATAGATTTGAGTGTGTCTTGATTGTATAACTGAAATAGTTCAGAATACTCAACGGACAGAGCTTTCTCATGAAAGTAATGCTCCTCCTTGACATTCACCATGAGGGACAATCGATCTGAAATCTTGGTAATGTTCATGTACCATTGATGCAATTCATACATTCTCGTTGGGAGGTTCTTGACCTTGTCTGGCTCGACCAAAGGTTGGTCCCGGACATATTTCTGTTTTATTTCATCCTCTCTAAGCACAGACATGGGCTCGATCTCGAGGAGCTGTCCAACAGTGATGTTGAGAACTTCAGCCTGCATTATATGGTCCTTGGTTATTACCACATTGCCCACATCGGGAACGTAAACTGTTTGCCCACAATAATATTGGGCGCGCATACTGTCACGTGTTGTTGGCACAACAAGCGAGAGGATCGATTGCGCCACCTATTCTCCCAGCTGGGGAATGGTTTTCCCGCGTTTTTTGGCAGCTGCTTGTTGTTTGCTCGATCCCGAGCTCGCCTCCTTACGTAGACATGCTCGATTTAACTTCCTGATGTGGCGCTCATAGTCTGTGTCAACAGGCTTGGGAGCTGGTGGTTGAGCCATCCGAATGAAGTGGTCAATCGTTTTCTCAGGCACTTTCTCCCTTGGCGGCGGTGGCGGTTTCGGTGCAAAATGGGCTTCCACCTCGGCCTTCGATATGGCTGCGTTTTCCTCCTCGGACTTGTCATAAGGCCTCTGCGGAAGAGGCGTGAGGCTTGGACCATATTTATATCGCTTGCCTCCGTCTGTACTTCCTGTACTACCTCGACTCGTACCGCTACGCACCATAGCTGCGGGGTATCTCTTCTGTGATTGCTGAGGCGGTGGAGACGGCTGACGGGGCTGAGTGGGACGAGGAGGAGTGGCCTGAGGTTGTGCCGGACTTGGAGGAGGAGTGGACGTCTGACGCTGTGGCGGACTTGGAGGAGGAGGAGTGGCCTGACACTTTGCCGGACTTGGAGGAGGAGTGGCCTGACACTTTGCCGGACTTGGTGGACTTGCAGGAGCGGGAGTCTGCTGACTCGGTGGCGGACTTCGACGAGGAGTCGGCTGATGCGGTGTCGGTGGCCTTCGAAAGATGATGCAATCCTTTTTCCATAGGATGATACGATGTTTGGCCTCTCCGAGAAAGCACTCGTCGTCACCTCCAGGAATGTCAAGCTGTAGCTCCGAATATGGTGGGTCCACCACCTCATCAACCAAGACACGAGCATAGCCCGCTGGAATCGGGTTGCAATGGAAGGTTGCCTCGGGGGGATTTGTAAAAGCAACGGTGTCCGCCACCTTCATGGATATGTTCTTCATTTTGACGTGTAGCTCGCAGTTAGTGTTCTCCGTGATGTCATCAACGGGGTATCTACCTAGCATTGCGTCGTCCAGGGCGGAACCCATGCTGCTTCTCGGCATGGATGGGGCGGTGCTATCCAATGCTGGATCATCCGCTAGCTGTTGCAGCTGCTGAGACCCCCTTTTCTAGGTAAGTGAGTTGATCTGCTCCTGCTGCCGCTGGAATTTGACTGCCAATTTCGCTTGACTTGCTTCTAGGCCTTGAAGGCGTTCATAGTCCCGCTTCCTCTGCTCCTCCTCCATCTTCCTCTTCTTCTCCTCCGCAATCTTCTTTCTCGCACGGGTTCTGTAGTCGGTGTTCCAGTCTGAAAACCCCTCATACCACGGAATAGCGCCCTTGCCTCATGTTCTTCCCGGGTGTTTAGGATTTCCCAGGGCACGCGTAAGCTCGTCGTTCTCTTTGTTGGGCTGGAACACCCCCGATCGTGCCTCTTCTATTGCAACAAGTATCGCATCGTCGGCTCCCTTCAGACTTGCCTTCGTCGAAACATTGCCTGTCTTCGGGTCCAACTCCCCCCCATGCGCATAGAACCAAGTCCTGCACCTGGGGGGCCAGCTCTTAGTAACCGGAGTGACACCTGCATCCTCCATCTCTTTCTCAAACTTATCCCACTTAGGCATTGCCACCGCATAGCCACCTGGCCCCAGCTTATGGAACTTATCCTTTTTTTCGGCATTCTTCTTGTTTATTTTCGACCGTTCCTTAGCTAATTTTGAATCCTTGAATTTCACGAAATCGTCCCAATGAGCACGTTGGTTCTCTAGTGTTCCCTCGAATACTGGAGTCTTCCTTCCTTCCTTGACGTACTTGTCCCATTCACGATTCTTGTGGTTCTTGAATGCAACCGCCATCTTCCTAAGAGCAGCGTCCTTGACTTTCTGCACATCTGCTTTTGTGAAATGATTTGGTAGGGTGAAATGTTCCATGAGAGTATCCCAAAGCAGATCTTTTTGATTCTTGTCGACAAAAGTAACATCTGGACGTGGCTTTGCTGGCTCTCTCCATTCTTGAAGTTTGATCGGGAGTTGGTCCTTCACAAGAACTCCGCACTGACAAACGAACTTGTCCGCAATCTTCTTAGGCGCTAATGGTTCGCCATTAGGTCTGACTGCCTCGATATTGTACTTTACGCCCTCCTTCAACTTTTTGTTCGGGCCTCGTTTCGTCCTTTTGCCTGAAGATTTGCTCGATCCGGATGGCTGAAAGAACAAAGATCGATTCATTAATATATCTTCAGGTCATTTAAAACATGTGATGATCACCAGATGCCTGCTTATATAAATATACCTCGCCGGTCTTTGTTGTTTCAGGATCAACATGTTCTTCGTCATCGTCATAATCGTAGTTCATGACTTCATCAATTCGGTCGTCGCGATCGAATATCATATCACCCTCTCCGATGTTGTTTAGAAATTCGGAGCCGTCATAATCTGCTTCATTCTGATCATCATCTAGCCCGCGTATCATATCGAACATGGTCTGTTCTCCCTCTCTGTCGGTATTGTCTGCCATAGCTTTTATTTAACTAATTCAAAAGAAATATAGAACAATTTAGTATTCAAATTACATCATCTCGAATAATAGATATAATCTCGAATACATCGTCTAGAATAATAGATATAATCTCGAATACATCGTCTCGAATAATATATAATATTGAATAGTACATCACTGGCTAGGTAGCTAATTAAAGATCGAATACTACAGAAAAATCTAGGACACTCGCGGTTCTTGCGGCGCGGGCGGTGGACACCCAAAGAGAAGGAACCCTCATAGGATCATAGCTAAAGTGAGATCCCTGAAGAAACTGCCAGGTATTGGAGAACCTGCCGCCCTCTAACGCAACCATGTAGCGATGGACGTGCTCGTCCTCCTCCCTGACACGGCGGCGTACCACCTCCGGCGGGGCCGGGTCCCTCCGCACCGAAACTGGCCCACGCGAACGCCACCAAACGAGATCAGGGTCGACGATGGGACCCGGGGCCGGGTTCTTCATCAAGCGGCGCGCCCCTCCAGGCAGCACCTCCCAGTGCCAGCCCGGCGGAGCCCAGTCCCGGACATGGGTCAGCCGGACGTCATCGCGGACGGGTCGACGGCGAGGATGCGGGCCGGGCATCGTCGAGAACAAATACTAGCTATATGCCCGCAAAAAGTAATATTTTTTTAATGATTGGATTTTGATAACTAAAATTTCTAACATTTCTATATAACACTAATTATGCTATCATTGCATATGTCAAAAATCTATATACTATTTCATACTAATTAAGTATCTAACACTAAAAACAGAAAACACAACTTCTATACATCCATTAAAAAACTGAAAAACAACATTATATAAAAAAATTCCATACTAATTAAACACTAACTATATCCATCTAACATGCATTCATACATATATAATAGTGAAAAAATAATAATCTAAATAATCTAAACTAATTAAACATACAAAATACGTATATACTAATATATACATGCATTAATTCATACATATGTACGTGTGTGTGTGTTCATCATGCTTGTGTGTGTGTATGGGCTCGGGGACGGGCGGCGCCCATGGTGGCCGCCGGGGGCGAGGGAGAGGGGTTAGAGGGGGAGAGCTCACAGCGGGGCGACGGCGACGGCGAGGCGACGGCCGGGGGCGGTGACGGGCCGGGGCGTGACGCGGGGGCGGCGACGCGGGGACGGCGCGACGGGGACGGGCCCGGGGCGGCGACGAAGACGAGGGCGGCGACGGGGACGGGGGCGGCGACGGCGACGGCGTCGATCGATCGGGGCACGCGGACGGTGCTTCAATGGGGAAACAGAGGAAGAAACAGAGGAAGAAACAGAGGGAGAATGAAATTTTCGTAAGTGTTGTATATATAGGAGAGGCCTTTAGTATCGGTTGGAGCCACCAACCGGTACTAAAGGCCAACTTTGGCCAGACGAAGAGGCGGGAAGACGAGGCCTTTAGTACCGGTTGGAGCCACCAACCGGTACTAAAGGATGGTGTTTAGTACCAGTTGGTGGCTCCAACCGGTACTAAAGGCCTCGCGCTGCCACCCCAAAGTTTAGTCCCACCTCGCCGGGCGAAGGGCAGCCGCACTGGTTTATAAACCCAGCCGCGGCTACCACTTTGAACTCCTCTATATAGCAGGTTTGTGGGCCTAAACTATGCGCGCTGCCCTGTGAGTCTGCTGGGCCTTTAAGGCCTGTAATTACACACCTGTGGCCTATCAGGCCCACAGGGCAGCGCCCCAATTTTTTTATAGTTTTTTTCTTTTCTGCTTTATTTTCTTCTATTTATTTTTGCGTAGTTTTTTGTATAGTTTTTTCTTTTCTATTATATTTATTTTCTTCTATTTATTTGTGAGTAGTTTTTCATCTAGTTTGCTAAAATTCAACATTTTCAGAGTTCATTTTGTAGTGAATTTCAATTTCACGGTCATTTTGTAAACGATTGAAAAATAGCAAATATAATTTTTTTCTTTTTTGCTTTATTTTTTCTTCTATTTATTTCTGAGTAGTTTTTTCTTTTCTGCTATATTTATTTTCTTCTATTTATTTCTGAGTAGTTTTTTTATATAGTTTTTTTCTTTTCAGCTATAGTTTTTCTTCTTTTCTACTATTTTTTCTTTTCTGCAAAACTTGATGGTCAAAGTCTGGAGTTATTACTTAAAAAAAAAGAAATGTCGACGTGCAATTAGTTTTTGCTATAACAGAAGAAGTCCGGAGTTGTAATAAGTTATTAAAAATAAAAAAGAGGTGCAATGCTCGTTAATTTGCTTCAAGCCTTTCGGAATAGTGTAAACTGCACTGCACATAGCTCCGTGCAGTCTACCGTATTCCTGAAGGCTTGAAGCTAAGCAACGTGAGCATTGAGCCTCTTCTTCATCGTCTCTGCACTCAGGGCTTATAAACCGCTCCTAGTCCCTCTCACTTCGCGAGGTGGGACTAAAAAACAGCTTACGTCTGGTTCATCCATGAACCGGTACTAAAGGTGCTCGTGGGGCCCCAGCCTTACCTGACACAACCTCATTAGTACCGGTTCGTGGTACGAACCGGCACTAAATGGTGATGGTGGGGCCATAGCCTGACCGGAGGCTGACACAGCCTCTTTAGTACCGGTTCGTGGCATGAACCGGTACTAAAGGTTCGCCACGAACCGGTGCTATTGATCGCCGCCACGAACCGGCACTAGTGTACACATTAGTGCCGGCTGAAATTCCAACCGACACTATTGTGCTTCACATTTGACCCTTCGCCACGACCCGGTACTAAAGGGGGTGCGCTGGCGCAGGTGCGGTGCGGCAAGTTTAGTCCCACCTCGCTAGCCAAGGGGCGACCGCACTGGTTTATAAACCCCTTGCGGTCGCTCTCTCGAGCTCCTCTCCAAAGCAGGCCTACTGGGCCTACGTGTTCTTTGTTGCCCTGTGGGCCCACTTGGCCTTTGCGGGCCTGCATCCTGGCCCAACAACAGGTTGGGTTTCTAGTCGTATGCAGGCCGCTCTGGCCTAGTAGGCGGGCTTTTTTTTGCTTTATTTATTTTTGTGTTGTTTTTTTGTGTATTTAGAGTTTCTTTGTGAATATTTTTGCTTTAGGTACAAAAAATTACAAACTTTCTGTTAGTGCCTGTAGTTTTCAAATTTGAATAGTTTAAATTTTGAATTATTTGAAATTAGTGTGAATCACTAGTTTGTGAATAACTTAACTTTAAAAATCAGTAAAGGCATGAAAGAATTTGTTTGCACATAAAATTTCTTCGCGTTTCAAATGCCAAAACACATAACTACCCTAACTATTATAGAGATTCCCCTCTGGGTGTGAAACACAGAAGAAAGTGATGATAGTGAAGCCGATCACATCCCAGATCTTTGGGTGTGAAACTTTTTCTTCGCGTGTGTTCCTTTGGGCCGTAACCATGGAAAATCTTCATCATTTAACGGGATGCTCGGGTCAATATTCACTGTGAATGGAGCAATTTCATCAAACTTTTCATAATCTTCTGACTTGTCTGTCTTGTCATCCACTCCCACGATGTTTCTCTTCCCAGAAAAAACTATGTGCCGCTTTAGCTCATCATACGATGCATTCGCTTCCTTATCTTTTCTTTTTCTTGGCTTGGTAGACATGTCCTTCACATAGAAAACCTGTGCCACATCATTGGCTAGGACGAATGGTTCGTCTGCATACGCAAGATTGTTGAGATCCACTGTTGTCATTCCGTACTGCGGGTCTTCCGTTACCCTGCCTCGTGTCATATTGACCCATTTGCACTGAAACAAAGGGACCTTTAAACCACGTCGATAGTCAAGTTCCCATATGTCCTGTATATAACCATAATATGTTTACTTTCCCGTCTTGGTTTCTGCATCAAAGCGGACACCACTGTTTTGGTTGGTGCTCTTCTTATCTTAGGCGATCGTGTAAAATGTATTACCATTTATCTCGTACCCTTTGAAAAGTCATTATATTCGAAGATGGTAACTGGGACAACAAGTACAGGTCATCTTCAATAGAGGTGTCATGCATGGTACGTGTCTGCAACCAGCTGGCAAAACTCCTGGTTTGTTCACGTGTAATCCAGTCATCAGACCGCTCCGGGTGTTTGGAGCGTAGCAAATTCTTGTGTTCATCCATATACGGAGCCACCAAGGCGGAATTCTGTAGAACTGTGTAGTGTGCTTCAGTGAGAGAATGTCCGTCCATACATATTATTTGTTCCCCTCCTAGCGTGCCTTTTCCATCCAGTCTGCCCTTATGCCGCGATTCAGGAACACCAATCGGCTTAAGGTCAGGAATAAAGTCAATACAAAATTCAATGACCTCCTCATTTTGATGGCCCTTGGAGATGCTTCCTTCTGGCCTAGCACGGTTATGAACATATTTCTTTAAGACACCCATGAACCTCTCAAAGGGGAACATATTGTGTAGAAATACAGGACCCAAATTGTTAATCTCTTCGCATAGGTGAACTAGGACGTGCGTCATGATGTTGAATAAGGATGGTGGGAACACCAACTCGAAACTGACAAGACATTGCACCAAATCATTCTGTAACCTTGGTATGATTTCTGGATCGATTACCTTCTGAGAGATTGCATTGAGAAATGCACATAGCTTCACAATGGCTAATCGAACGTTTTCCGGTAGAAGCCCCCTCAATGCAACCGGAAGCAGTTGCGTCATAATCACGTGGCAGTCATTAGACTTTAGGTTCTGGAACTTTTTCTTTGCCATGTTTATTATTCCCTTTATATTCGACGAGAAGCCAGACGGTACCTTAATACTGAGCAGGCATTCAAAGAAGATTTCCTTCTCTTCTTTGGTAAGAGCATAGCTTGCATGACCCTGATGTATGCCGTCTTCTCCGTGCATACGTTGCTGGTCCTCCCGTATCTCAGGTGTATCTTTTGTCTTCCCATACACGCCCAAGAAGCCAAGCAGGGTCACGCAAAGATTCTTCGTCACATGCATCACGTCGATTGCGGAGCGGACCTCTAGGTCTTTCCAATATGGCAGGTCCCAAAATATAGATTTCTTCTTCCACATGGGTGCGCGTCTGTCAGCGTCCTTCGGAACAGGTTGTCCGCCAGGACCCTTTCCAAATATCACCTTCAAATACTTGACCATATCATGTACATCAGCACCAGTACGGTGGCGAGGCTTCGTCCGGTGATCCGTCTCACCTTTGAAATGCTTGCCTCTCTTTCTTACGGGATGCCTGCTCGGAAGAAATCGACGATGTCCCAGGTACACATTCTTCTTACAACTATTCAAATATATACTGTCGGTATCATCCAAACAGTGTGTGCATCCGCGGTATCCCTTGTTTGTCTGTCCTGAAAGGTTACTGAGAGCAGGCCAATCATTGATGGTCACGAACAGCAACGCCTTTAGGTCAAATTCTTCCCCCATGTGCTCATCCCACGCACATACACCTGTTCCATTCCACAGTTGTAAGAGTTCTTCAACTAATGGCCTTAGGTACACATCAATGTTGTTGCCAGGTTGCTTAGGGCCTTGGATGAGCACTGGCATCATAATGAACTTCCGCTTCGTGCACAACCAAGGAGGAAGGTTATACAAACATAGAGTCACAGGCCAAGTGCTATGGTTGCTGCTCTGCTCCCCAAAAGGATTAATGCCATCTGCGCTTAGACCAAACCATACGCTCCTTGCATTATCTGCAAACTCCTTCCCGTACTTTCTTTCGATTTTTCTCCACTGCGACCCGTCAGCGGGTACTCTCAACTTTCCGTCTTTCTTACGGTCTTCTCTGTGCCATCGCATCGCCTTGGCATGCTCTTTGTTTTGGAACAAACGTTTCAATCGTGGTATTATAGGAGAATACCACATCACCTTGGCAGGAATCTTCTTCCTGAGGCGCTCGCCCTCAACATCACCATGCTCATCGCGGTTGATCTTATAGCGCAATGCACCACATACCGGGCAAGCGTTCAAAATCCTCATAGTCACCGCGGTAGAGGATGCAATCATTAGGGCATGCATGTATCTTCTGCACCTCTAACCCTACAGGGCAGACAGCCTTCTTTGCTTCGTACGTACTCTCGGGCAATTCGTTGTCCTTTGGAAGCATATCCTTTATCATTACCAGCAACTTTCCAAATCCTTTGTCAGATACACCATTCTCTGCCTTCCATTGCAGCAATTCCAGTGTGGTGCCCAGCTTTTTCTTGTCACCTACGCAATTCGGGTACAACAATTTTTTGTGATCCTCTAACATGCGCTGCAACTTCTTCTTCTCCAAATCACTTGCGCAGTTTCTCTTTGCATCGGCAATGGCCCGACCTAGATCATCAACGGGCTCATCTGATGCCTCTTCTTCAGCTTCTTCCCGCATTGCCGGCTCAGCTTCTTCCCACATTACCGGCTCATCTTCTTCCCCTATTGTTGTATCATCGTATTCAGGGAACCCATGGCCAGGATAGCTGTCGTCGTCCTCTTCTTCTTCATTGTCTTCCATCATAACCCCTCTTTCTTCGTGCTTGGTCCAAACATTATAGTGGGGCATGAAACCGGACTCAAACAGGTGGACGTGAATGGTTCTTGACGTAGAGTAATTGCGACCATTCTTACAGCCAGCACATGGACAAGGCATAAAACCATCCGCCCGCTTGTTTGCCTCAGCCGCAAGCAGAAAAGTATGCACGCCCTCAACGAACTGGGGAGAGCATCGGTCATCGTACATCCATTGTCGGCTCATCTTCATTACACAACACCGAATAGACCAAATTAATACAAGTTCATACATAAAGTTCATACAACACTTAAATGCAACAAACAAATAACTCTCTAGCTAAAGCATTTAAATGCAACAACAAATGCGATCAAGATCGCAACTAAGGTAACAATTGATCCAACAGCATAATGATACCAAGCCTCACTATCGATGGCATATTTTCTAATCTTTCTAGTCTTCAAGCGCATTTTCTCCATCTTGATCTTGTGATCATCGACGACATTGGCAACATGCAACTCCAATTCCATCTTCTCCCCCTCAATTCTTTTCAATTTTTCTTTCAAGTACTCATTTTCTCTTTCAACTAAATTTAACCTCTCGACAATAGGGTCGGTTGGAATTTCCGGTTCACATACCTCCTAGATAAAAATATCTATGTCAACTTGATGGGCATAATTTGTCATAAACACGAAATGCAACAAATAGTTTTAAAAGAGAATATACCACATCCGAATCATAACAAGGACGAGGGCCGACGGGGACAGATATCAAAACCATGGCACTATGTATAACAAACAACGTACGGGTAAGATAATTATTATATGAGTAACTATATATCCAAATCACACAAACATCAATTTTTTATATAAAATTTCATGAACAAGAGGCTCACCACAAGGTGGTGCCGGCGACGGGACGGTGCGGGCGATCGACGTTGGTTACGACGGAGATTTAGAAGGCACTAAGTAAACCACACCTACATATGCAAACTAAGTGTTATTTTGACCTCAAATTGCATATAAATCAAATACTACCACATATAATTCCTCCCAAATTACTAAAACCCACAATTAATCACTATATAAACCAATGCAAGAGCTAATCTAGCAATGAGAGATGAAAGGACAAAGTTGCTAACCTTGGTGATCATTTGAATGGATGAGGGCCTGCAAATCTTGACAAATTTGGGGCAAATTTTGTGATGAACTCGAGAGGAAGAAGGGAAGAACAGAGGAGAGGGAGAGGTGAAAGGGGGAAGAACAGAGTGCGGGTGGACGAAGGGTTTATATAGGACGACCTTTAGTACTGGTTCGTGCCACGAACCGGTACTAAAGGTGCTGGAAGGGCCCCACTCTGACAACATCCTGCCACCACTTTCTTTAGTACCGGTTCGTGGCACGAACCGGTGCTAAAGGTTCGCCATGAACCGGTACTAAAGAGCTCCTCCCGCCTAGCCGTTGGAACCGGCACTAATGGACATATTAGTGCCGGTTCTGTTACAAACCGGGACTAATGTGTCTCACATTTGACCCTTTTTCTACTAGTGCATATCACACTAAAGAATTTACACAAATTCATCGATGGAGCTGGCATCCCTTGGGTTAAGCTAATCTAGAGCACCTACTATAGTGATGGTTCTATATCTGGCAATAGCTTCGAGGGATCTTTTAAGGTAAAAATAACTAGATGTCGCATTGAAAAATGGGAAGTAAGTTTACTTCTGGTATTATTTATGGAAAGTGGATGCATGCACAACAGGCTTCTAAAACTCATCATTGATGCCACATCTCACAATTAACAAGTGTTGACTCTAGAATATTTAGAGGACCTATTTCATCTTCCCTTGTCGCAACAGAGACTTCCATGACTTTTAAGCCATGATGAAATTTGCATTCAAGTTGACATTGCTGATGTAGATGATAGTTGGAGCTACTTGTGGGATCACCTCATTTTCTTCAGCGGAAAAGCATATAAGGTCCTTATTGGACATCAATCTACCCCACTTCACTTCTTTTGGGTTTGGAACATCCCATGTCAATTGAAGCACAAAGTGATTCTCTCATGATTACTTCGTGATAGACTAAACACAAAGAATTTGTTGCACATGAAAAACTTCCACCACGTTCCTATGATTGTGCAACATCGAGTATCTAGTGAAGGGAACCTTGCAATCTGCTGCTAGGTGCTATAATTTTTATGCTCTAAAAAACTATAAATTCTCTGACCTTTGAAGCTGTGGTCACCAAATTAAAACTAGTAGTTCCTTTGTTCGTGGAGGTTATCATTTTAGCAGCCTAGAGTATTTGGATGGTCTGAAACCATAAGATTCTCTCAGAAGAACCATGTTGGTGTTTTCCAATTCAGTGCCAATGTTTTTTTTGGTTTATCACGAAAACCAATTTCCAGGGACCAATAAAATCAGAAAATATATTTCTAGAAGTTTTGAGATGAGAAGGAGCCAAGGGAACATGTGCCAGCACAGAGCCTCCCCTATGGCCCCTATGTGGCCCCACCAAACGACCTAAGGCTGGAACGCAAGAGCGCATGGTGCATGAGTGGGTCCCACATGGGGCGTCCACTTCCTCTTTCTTTCGCCGCCTTTATATACTCCCCAAAACCCTTAAAATAATGATCAAGAATATTTTTTCCACCGCCGCACCTCTTTGTACACGTGATCCAGTCTGGATGATTTTCCTCGATACTCTTTAAGAGGGGAGATCCTTCATTACGACCATCTACATCAACCTTGCTGCAATCATGTCCATGTGTAATAGTGCTCCTTTGGAGCTACCCTACATGCTTAGGCTTCATCCTTTGGAGCTACCACATATATGGTTCCATAGGTGCAGCTAGGTGGCAATGTCTACATTTTCATCAATACAATAATCACATGAGCTACCCTACATGCTTAGGCTTCATCCGATGTAATTTTTTTGATGTGTTTGTTGCAATGTGAAGAATTTTCACTTTATGGTCAGATTTGTACATGTTTTATTCTTGGATTCATAAGAGTTCTTTGTTGCATAATTTATATACATATATACTCTCTGATCTATTAATGTTGCACTAGCCATGTTTACATGAATGGTCTTTAAGAGAGAGTTGTGTATGTTAGTTGAGTTCAATGAAAATGCTTGTATTGTGTTGTTTCAACTAAGAGTAAAAATATAGTTGCGTACTTGTCCCTTAAACGTTTGGTGAAGATAATATATTATAAACATCATGTCATCATGCTTAATGAAAATACTCTATTTTACTTAATACCATTGAGATGCATGCTGGATAGAGGTCTTAGGATGGAGTGTTAGCCATAAATGCAGTTGGATTAACAGTCTATAGATGTATGGACGTGATGCCTATATGAAATTATGCCATGTATGATCATAGTTATAAAAAATAATAATTTAATCGATACGCAATTGTAATGTTTTCATCATGCCATGTTTTATGGAGAGATGCCACTACTGAAACTATGGATCCCGGTCCATACATCTCAACTGCTTTCAACTTCGATCAACACACTTTTATTTCCATTTTCAATTTGAACTTTTATTTCTTTGTTGCAATAATCACAAACACAAAATTGCATTAATCCTTGTAGCAAGCAAGGCTAGTGAAATTGACAATCTCACCGGTTTCATTGGGGGACCAAGACAAGTACTTTAATTGTGTGTGCCAGGTGGATCGGTGGGAGGAAAGTTGCACCGCGTGAACGGATGTTTCTAGGACTATTATTTAACTAGTATATTCGCTAGAAGGGTGATTCGACCCGAATGCAATGTCTCGGTATGAAGCGATATCAAAGAACCCGGATTTACTCTGCGTTTAACCATTTTGACTTCCCTGGTAGTGGAATCCAAATTAATCAACACTATTTTTTTTTAGATGGTGAACTAATCTACGCATTTCAGATCTCAACGGAAGTGGCAGATCCAAAACCCCGGCCTGCAAGTGGGCCCCGCCGGTCAGCGCCAGCAGCCCGAGCCCAGCAGGCCTAAACCAAAGCAGGCGCCGAGTCTGGCCCGCCCGACCCCGCATGGCGCCGCCGCCCCGAGGTCGTCCCCGTCTCCCCCCGTAATGGCGGCCACCTCCACCTCGGCCTCCCCCGCCGCCGCCGCCGCCGACGACCTCCACGCCTTCCTCCGCCGCGGCCTCCGCTCCCGCGGCGCCGTGCTCCGCGCGCACGCCTTCCTCCTCCGCCGCGGCCTCCTGCTCGGCCACCCGGTCCCCTCGGGCCTCCTCCTCTCCGCCGCCGCCGCCTCCACCTCCACCGCCACCTCCGCCGCCCACCTCGTGCGCCTCCTCCTCCGCCACCTG
>NC_057795.1:14777683-14793201 GCF_018294505.1 Triticum aestivum | reverse complement strand
GCACGCCTTCCTCCTCCGCCGCGGCCTCCTGCTCGGCCACCCGGTCCCCTCGGGCCTCCTCCTCTCCGCCGCCGCCTCCACCGCCACCTCCGCCACCCACCTCGTGCGCCTCCTCCTCCGCCACCTGCCCCCGCCGCTCCCGCTCTTCTCCCTCTCCGCCGCCCTCCGCGCCGTCGCCCCGCGCGTCCCCTTCTCCGCGCTGCTCTCCCTCTTCACCCACCTCCTCCGCGCCCACGCCCCCTCCGGCTTCCCCGACGCCTTCGCCTTCCCGCCGCTGCTCTCCGCGGCCGCCTCCGCGCGCTCCCCGCGCGGCCACCTCCCCGCCGCGCTCGCGCTCCACGCGCAGCTGCTCCGCCGCGGCCTGCTCTTCGCGCAGCCGCCTCACGCCGCCAACGCGCTCCTCCATTTCTACGGCGCCGCCGGCAGCCTCCCCGCCGCGCGCCACCTGTTCGACGAAATGCCCTTCAGGGACATCGCGTCCCACAACACCATGATGACGGCCCACGCTGCTGCTCCGGGCGGCGGCGTTGACGCCGCACGCCAGCTGTTCGATGGAATGCTCCTCAGGAACGCCGTGTCCTGGAACGTCATGATCAACGGGTATGTGAAGGCGAAGCGGCCCGAGCAGGCGCTTGAGGTGGTGCGGTGGATGGCAGGGGTCGGGGTCAGGGGCACCGCGACGACCATGGTCGGGGCGGCCACCGCGTGCGCCAGGCTGGGGAGGCTGGGGTCTGGCAGGGAGGTGCATTGTGCATACTTGCGCCGCTTTGAGGAGGATAACCTCTTGTTTTGGACTTCGCTGGTTGATATGTATGGCAAGTGCCGGAGGGTGGCGGCTGCGAGGAAGGTGTTTGATCGGCTCAACATCCGGAATACAGTTTGCTGGAATGCAATGATCATCGGGCATTGCGTGTATGGCGAGCCTGGTGATGGGATTGAGTTGTTCCATCAGATGATTGGACGAGGTGCGTATGTTGGTTTCTATATATGCTTGTGCTTCTCTTAGGCTCCATGCATTTTCAAGTTTATATATCTAGTGCTTGCCTTTTCAGGGAAGAATGGTTCAGATAACCAATGGGTTCTGCGACCAGATCAAGTCACTTTCATTGGTGTACTCTGCGCGTGTACCCGTTTAGGTCTTCTGGATGCTGGGAAGGTATATTTCAACCAGATGACCACGACGTACAGTCTGAGGCCAACATTCGCACACTATTGGTGCATGGCGAATCTGTATGGGAGTGTTGGCCTTCTGGAAGAAGCAGAGAGCCTCTTGAAGAGCGTGCCAGAGGAGCTGAAGGCACGTGCATTGGGTGGTTTGCTTGGGTTGTGCCGGTTCAGAGGGGAATGGAAACTTGGGGAACGTATAGCCCTCAGGTTGATCGAGCTGGAACCAAGCAACTGTGCTCACTATGCTCTGTTGTGCAGTGTATATGCTTCGGCGGGAAGATGGGAAGATGCTCACAGGGTGAAGGCTATCATAAAGGAAAGCGATAAGAGGTTCAGTCCTGGACACCGTCTGGTGGATCTAAATGAGATCGCAAGTGAATTTAAAATTAGGGAGAGGCAACCTGAGAACCAGGAAATATATGTTATCCTGGATGACTTGGTGTCAAAGCTGCAGTTTACAAGCAGAGAAGATGCGCAAACTGAACCAGGGATAAAATAGTGCAGTATACACTTGCGGACCATTTCGAGCTGCATGGGTTTTGAGCAGGCAGGCAGGCAGGAGGCAGCTAGCTGGAACAGTAGGCTATGTTGTGACCCAAATGTAAGACACAGGGTTGCAAGAAGTGTATCCTCAGGCGTATCTGGGCCAAGCTGTTTAAGATTCTCATGAGTCAGAAATGTTTGAGATGATACTTCGCATATACAGATGTGTACAAGTGACACTCCATAGTCCATACAAGAAACTCAGGATGCCCTGTTCTTCATGGAAATCCACTGACAGCTTGGTCCTTCTGACTGGGAGGACAATAAGATTGAGCTCTTGAGATGTTTACCGAGAGGATTGCATTGCTGCATTCCTGCTGGAGTTCATATTGCTTGAGAAATTACAAGTTTGGGTAATGCTGTGACAAATTAACAGAGCTGAAGGGCTGGCCTGTTGTAATTCTGGTGAGAACAAATTGTTGGGCTTACAGTTCGCGTAGGATGAAGGATGCCGCCATGAGATCTTTCCTTTACCTTTTTCCTGCATTGGCAGTTGACCGTAACTGGCACAAGGCAAGTTTAAGAGAAGCCAAGTCTTGTGTAGAGTTTCTTACTCTTTTTTCTTACACTTTCTTATGGTCAGCCGGCCAGGCGAATGTTTACTGATGAAATTCTGATAATGCCATTTTGAGCCATTGTTGTAGAAATAGCAAATAATTGAATACACAGATTCTCTGTAGTTTTGTCAGTTTGCTGGACAAATTGAGATAGTGGCCCCATAATACCAGTACAGTAAACTACCATCACACTGATATGGAACCTGAATGCAACCCTTTTAGCCTTTTCGTTTTTTACAGCTTTTGAGCTTTTACGTATTGACTAGCTGAACGTTGCATCTGCACTAATGCTGATATTAGTCTCCTCTATGTTCTTAAACTCTAGTGATCATTACAGAGTACTTTGAGCTTCTCTCTTATTTTAGCATCCAACATGTTGTGTAGCATTTGCCGAAAATAAAATAAAATGTTGCAGCACATTAGGCTACTGCTACTGGGCAACGGAGACCATGTTGAGAGTACCTCGACAAATCAGGCCTGCCTGTCAGACCACCTGACTTGACCTTTTGCGCTAAATTCTGTATGTCGTTCGCTGTACTTATATAGCCAGTTGACACACAGGGGAAGATGAGCACTAGGCCAGCCCATTTCTAACTGTTTTATTCTTTATTTTCAGGGTTTTGTCTGGGTTTTCTTCCGTTTTTTTCCGGGTTTCCTATTTTTCTTGTTCTATTTTTTACTTTTCTTTTTATATTTCTGGTTTCCTTTTTCTTTTTATAATACATGAATGTTGTTTCAATAGATGACCATTTCCCTAAATCTGGGAACATTTTTTCTAAAATTTGTGAATATGCTTTTTAAAGTTTCATGAATAATCTTGTAAACTCATGAATATTTTTCTAAAAGAAACTTTATTTTTTGGTAAATTCATTAAAAAAATCGAATGCTTTTCAAATTTCATGAACATTTTTTTAATAAAATTTGTGAACATTTTCTAAATCTATGAACATTGCTGAAATTCACGAGCATGCTTTTGTATTTTATTTAAATATATGAGCTTTTCATTTTTTTTCAGGTTCCTGAGTTTTTTTTTTGTATTTTTAAAACCAGAAAACCGACAAAAATCCAAGAAAAAAACCCCCACACAAAACCAACAGGGTGCACCAAACTGGGCCAGCCCACCGCGCCGCGCATGTGCGCTAGGTTGGAGCGGTAGATATATAGGTCTCCTGCCACATACCAGGATAAAATAGTGCAGTATACACTCGCGGTTGAGATGTTACCGATAGGATCCTATTGCAGCATTTCTGCTGGTTCGTGTCAATTGGTATCTTTTTAGCCTTTCCTTTCTTTTATAGCATTTTGGGCATTAACTTATTGACTAGCCACAAATTGATGCAGAAATTGATGCAGAATAAATTGATGCAGAAATAAGTGAAACAAATCCAATCATGTGGCACATCAATCTGTATAAATCCATAGCCACAAAATTAACCTAGAGTTGGAAAAAGCAATGGTGCTTAGAAATATCAAAACTGTAAACTTGGTCACATGACAGTTTTAGCAAAAATGGAATTCACGGATATGGCAATTTGATGGTGACCATAGATGATAATATTATGGAATTTAGCAGACTAAGAAGGATCTTCTTTTACTGAAGGGATCAGTCAAAGTTCAGAAGCAACACGATCATGAGCAAAACAGGTATGTACAAAGTCTTCGGAGACATTGATGTAGTGTAGTCCTCGTTTTCATCTTTCTTCACTGTTGTGTTGCTGCCTTTTTTTCCTCTTTGAATTGTATTTAGTCATGTGTGTAAGTGCTTTTAACAAAGGACAAGAAAATATTCTAGGGTGTAATCTCTTAGATCCTGCACTGTTTTATGCTGACGTTGTGTTGATGTCACTGTGATGGCACTGGTTGATTTCTCCTTAGTCAATGTGAACCTGATCATCTAGTTCTTTGATTACGAGTCTTCAGCTTGGTGATCTAACCAATGTAGGGCCATGCTTGGTCAGTTAATGTACAGACTCATATCACTTGGACTTGGTCAAAGAACAATGGACAGTGGTCTGACCAGTAGTTATATTTTATGGGGACCTGTAGTTATTCTGGTGAGAACAAACTATTGTTCATACATTTGACATAGGATGAAGGGTGAGGCCATGAGGTCTTTTCCTTTGCCTTCTTTCTGCACTGGCAGTTGACTGAGCTTGGCACAAGTCAGCTTTAACAGGAGTCAAGTCTTGTGGTAGAGTCTCTTTTTATTCTCATACACCTTTCTTATGGTCAGCCGGTCAGGCCAACGTCTCCTGGTGTTTTTTTTATTATAACGCCATTTTAACCATTGTTGTAGAAATGGCAAATAACTGAATACACACTTTTTTTGGAGCTGTGTTACTTTCTGGATAAATTGGATCGCTTATCCATAGTATCAGTGCAGTAAACTACCATGACACAGAGATATGGAACCTGAAGGATATTTCTTTAGCCATTCCCCTTTTACAGGTTTTTAATATTATTTTTGTACTTATTGACCCGAGGAAATGCAAAGACGAATCCAACCTTGCCACAAAATGAATGAAGATGGAATCCACGAGCATGGCAATTTCATGGTAGACAAAGGGTGGCGATTTCATTGGATTTAGTAGACTAATATTGGATCAGTAAAAGCTTAGAAGTGACACAACCATCAACAGAACAGAACAGAACAGAGGATCTTCCTTTAGGTGTTGCTTGTCCTCTTTCCTGAATCTTATTTGGTTTTGTGTGCAATTGCAGTTAACAAACAGCGAGAGCATTAAGATGAGATCAAATGCTGCAACACCGACAGGCCACAGTACTATCCTTCCTGGTAAAGCATTCTCCTATGTTAAAAGAGTTGTCAGGTGTACTAGGAGATTTGTGTGGTGAGCGTCCAGATCGAAGCGGACGAGCTGCATCTCACTTAGCAGTCACCTACAAAATATTGGTCATACACCTGGCATATGATGAAGGGTGCAGACATGAGAGTTTCTTTTGCCGTTTTCCTGCACCGACAAGTTGATCGTAACTGGCACAAGTCAAGTTTAATACTTAGAATCCAAGTCTTGTGTAGAGTTTCTTACTCTTTTATTTTTTCTTAACCATTTTTTATGGTCAGGCCAATGTCTCCTAATGAAATTTTGATAATGCCATTTGAGCCATTGTTGTAGAAATATCAAATAGCTGAAATACACAGATTCCTTGGTGTTTTGTCAGTTTGCTGGACAAATGGAGTTAATGATCCGCATACCAGTGCAGTAAACTACCATGAAACACTTATACGGAACCTGAATGCTATACCTTTAGGCTTTTGCTTTTGTTACAATATTTTTTAGCCTTTACTTTGAACGCATATGCCCTGTAGCAGAAATAATAAGAACAAATCCAATCATCAGTCTTTATTTTTATTTTTTTGCGGGACAATCATCAGTCTTTATGAATCCATAGATGACAATAGTTATGGAATTTAGCAGATTAAGGAGGATCTTCTTTAACTGAAGGGACCAGTAAAAGTTTAGAAGCAGCATGATCATGAACGGAACAGGTATGTACAAAGTCATCAGAGACATTGATGTGGGTAGTCCTTGTTTTGATCTTTCCTCTCTGTTGTTGTCACTGCTTTTCTTCTTCTTTGAATCTTATCAAGTTATGTGCGAAATGTTCTAGGGTGTAATATTTTACTCCCTCCGTTCCTAAATATAAGTCTTTGCAGAGATTCCACTAGGTGGACTACATACAGAGCAAAACGAATGAATCTAAACTTAAAATGCATCTATATACATCCGTATGCGGTTTATGGTGGAATCTCTACAAAGACTTGCATTTAGGAACTGAGGGAGTATATCCTGCTGTGCTTTATGCAGAGGGTGTGTGAATGTAGATGTGACGACACTCGTGTGATTTATCCTTGGTCAATGTGAACCTCATCATCTAATTCTTGAGTCAAAATTCTTCAGCTTGTGATCCAACAAATGTAGGCCATGTTTGCCCAGTTAATCTCCAGACTCATGTCACTTTGATTGCTCACATGTAAACTTGGTCAAAGAACGATGGACAGTACTGTGACCTGAAGTTATTCTGGCGAGAACAAATTATTCTTCATTACATTTGGCATAGGATGAAGGATGCAGCCATGAAATGTTTCCTTTTCCCTTATTCCTGCAGTGACCGTTGACACAAGGCAAGTTTAATAGAAGCTAGGTCTTGTGTAGCCACACCTCCCGAAAGAGGGGTCTCGTCGACGCAGCATGCATGCGTCATTGTCATCGCTCCTCCCCTAGAAATCGTCATGCCATCCTTCAACCTTGAGGAAAGTGAGTCTCACTTCGCCATAGACGACCGTCGACCCAACACACATTGCAGAGCCCACATGGAGCTAAATGAAGATCCACACCAGAACTCAGCCACGTGCGACTAGAGAGCGCATCTCTGACTCCGACGGGAAACTACGAAAAGGAACTAGGCACAACTGGTGCCACGGAATATACCTGAACAAACGGCCTGCTGCTTGTCATCGCAGGCCGCCACCAGGACCCGGCACCGCAGTTTCGACTTCACAGCAACAAACAAGATTTGCCACAACAACGTAGGCGTTGAACTTCCCATCTGGATTTAGCATGTGAAAATCTGGAGCACAGTTGTGTGCTGACTGCGTTGAGATCTGCAGGGGCGTCAGTAACTTGGGAAGAAGACCGTGAAGGTGATCATCCTAGTAATATGTGCTTTGTCTATTGTTGTCACCAAAGACAGTTTGGCCGAGTGGTCTAAGGCGCCAGATTTAGGCTCTGGTCCGAAAGGGCGTGGGTTCAAACCCCACAGCTGTCAAAACTCCTTTTTTTTTCTCTTAATTATTATTTTTGTTTTTCTCTTCAGCATTATATTTTTCCTTTTTGTTCGTGAAGGATGAAGGAGTAACCATATTTTGCTCCTACTCTTCGTATTTTATACACAGTTTTTGATTGCCATGCCATGGTATATAAAAGTTTTATCGGATTGCGAACGAAAGCTCGCAAAATCAAAGTTCGTGAGCCAGAGCGCAGCGGCATAGAGAAAAAGAAATAGCCTGCTAGGATCGGAGCATGCACCAAAGAGGACTTTCGGAAATAGTTCGTGTGCTTTCCGATGCTGTTTCTTTTTAGTTGGTTTTTCAACGCTAATCGAGGGGAGTTACTTGGTTGCCCTGTTACTCTGAGGTGTAAATAAATGTCTTTTATATTTATATGTAATTTTTAAAAGAGCAATTTTCAGTGCTGTTTTTATTTTAGGACAATTGACGTGCTGTGCCAGTTGAGTTTCTAACTTTTATTTTTTTTAAGAGAGAAATGCCAGTGGAGCTACATTTGTTTCTTGGGAGAAAAAATGCCAGTGGAGGAGCTACAGACCGAGAGACTGCATATGGGCCTAGTCGACGGCCCGGCCCACCTCGTCGCCATCTTCACCCGATTCCTTTGCGACCCTAACTGAGACCTCCTATATGCTGCTCATTGCGGCAAGCAGTCGCTCAATCACACAGGGGGCAATCTAGTTGGGCCGGCCCATTGCGGTGCGAAGGTAAAAATAGCAAAAACCATTCGCGTTACGTGGGGTTCAAACCTGCGATGATGCGTTGCAGTGTCCTCGATCAAAGCCACTACGACCAGACTACTATTGCGCCAAATAGGCATCACGAAACTAAAAGAACTATCGAAGCATCAAAGTTAACTCTCGTTGAAAAAATATCACGAACAAATTTTGAAATTTTCTGAAATCATGAAATCATCTTGAAATTCCCGCACTTTTTCCAGAAACATGATATTTTTTTTTAATTTTGAACAAAATCTGGAAACAGATTTTTTTTGACGAAAACAATTTATGGGAGCACCAACAATTATAAAAATTAAATAGAAACTGAGAACAATTTTTAAATTCCAGAAAAAATTCTAAATTGTGAACATTTTTTTAATAAGTGAAAGACTTTTGAAAACCGGACATTTTTCGAAAACTTGGAACATTTGTTAAAAAACACGAACAGTTTTTTGAACTTAAAAACCTGTATATTGTTTGGAGACACAAAAAAATTATGATTTTTTTGAACACTTTTACAATTTGTGAACAAAATTTGAGAACTAGAATAGATTTCGGAAAGCACGAACATTTTTCTAGATGTGAGAACAAATTAAGACTTGACACTGTTTGAAAAATACCCTTTACAATTTTCCAAATTTTTAACGTACGATTTTGTTTTCACAAAAGAAAACAATTGTATGATATCACGAACAAATTTTGGATTTTGAACATTTTCAGAATTTGTGAACAATATTCTAAATATGAGAACAAATTTTGAAACAGAGAACCGTTTCAAAAATCCTGAACAAATTTTGAAGCACAAACATTTTTTAAAACATGAACAAATATTGGAAATCCAGAACATTTTTTGAAATCTTTGAACAAATTTTGTAAAACACAAACATTTTTACAAAAAATGCAGCCATTTATTTGAAAATATCCTGGCATTTCTTGGAAAGGCAAACAAATTTCAAATATTTTTTTAAAAAATTAATTTTGCATTTTTTGAACATTTGTTGCAAAAACGCAAACATTTTTTTTGAGAATACTTTTTGAAACCGGCGAACAATTTTTGGGAATGGGAACAAATTTTAAACATTTTTATGAAAAAAGCAGGACAAAAGAAAAATAAAATAGTTAAATAAAAAATAAAAAATAAAACAGGAAAAAACAAAGAAAAGGAAACAGAACAAGGAAAAAAGAGAAAAAACAGTAAAAGGAAAAAAGGAAAAAAAACAGAACAGGAAAAAATACCGGTTTAGGAACTTCTAGAAGTTTCCCAAAATCAGAAAAAACCGGCTGGAAACATTTAGAAGGTTCCCAAAAACATGGATGATGAAAGCTGAAACAGCCCGACCCAGTGGAACAATCGCTGGATGTTCACCATACAAAACCTGGACAGTTTGACGCCGAGTGCGTCCAATAGGAAATTCCACGCTAACCGAAGCAAGGAGTCGCGGATTCGCATTGGGCGCAGCCGATCTTGGGCCGGCCCATTTGTGGTGGCTCGCGAAGATAAAAATCGTTGCGGTGGATCGCGAAGATAAAAATCACAAAAATAGTTTTCGTTAGGGATCGAGCCCACCACCTCTTGTAGATGAACAAACCGCGCTAACACCGTGACTGGACCGCCCAAGTGTTAGATTTACAACACGAAACTTAATAAAGAAACTAAAAGCGGGAAATATGGACTTTTATCAAATCTAAAGCCCCCGGGTCGCTCCGGCCCCAGGGGCGACACGGGCGGCGACCCCAGCCACCGAGGCGCTCGGCCCCTCGATCCCCTCCGCCCCCTCGCCGTCGCCGGTGCCTCCCGCAGGCAAAGCTCGTGCGGAGCGGGAGGCAGCGGGGTCTCCTCTCGCGCTGGCGGGCGCTGCAAGTTCCCTAAGTTTCTTTATGATTACAAATCTTGTCATGATTACGATTACCCTTTTTCTGAACATTACTCTTTTAATGTGGAAACAATTTTTAGTGTTCAAGTCTCATATGATACTCTCACTATTTCGAATGAGAAGAATTTTGCTTATGTGGAGAGTAGTAAATTTCTATGCTTGTAGATCATGAAAAGAATGCTTTATATGCTGGTTATATTATTGAATTCATTCATGATGCTACTGAAAATTATTATGAGAGAGGAACATATGCTTGTAGGAATTGCAATAATGTCAAGTTTCCTTTCTATGTGCTTCAAGTTTTGAACTTATGCTTGTTTTTCCTTCCTATGCTAGTTGATTATTGTTTCCATAAGTTGTTTGCTCACAAAATCCTTATGCATAGGAAGTGGGTTAGGCTTAAATGTGCTAGTCATATGCTTCATGATGCTCCCGTTATGTTTCAATCCTTATCTTTTTATGTGAGCATCATTGCCATCATCATGCCTAGCTAAAGGCATTAAAGAAAAGCGCTTGTTGGGAGACAACCCAATATTCACCCTCACTGTTTTGGTGTGTTCACATGATTATGCTACTGTAGTAATCATGTTTTATAGCTTTTGTTTCAATAAAGTGCCAAGTAGAACCTTTGGGAAGACTTGGGTGAAGTTTATGTGATCTTGGTGTAGAAAATAGAAACTTTTGCGCTCACGAGATTAGCTGCCATTTTTTTACTGGAGAGTGCTTTTAGGTCGATTCTTTTTGCAGATGATTACAAATTACTCAGGTCCACCAATTTATTTCACAATTTTTTGAGTTCTAGAAGTATACGTTTGATACAGATTACTACAGACTGTTCTGTTTTTGACAGGTTCTGTTTTCATTGTGTTGTTTGCTTATTTTGATGCATCTATGGCTAGTATGTAAGGGTATGAACCATAGAGAACTTGAAATACAGTATGTATTACACCAATATGAATTTAGAATGAGTTCATTACAGTACCTAAGTGGTGATTTATTTTGTTATACTAACGGAGATTACGAGTTTTGTGTTGAGTTTTGTGTGGTTGAAGTTTTCAAGTTTTGGGTAAAGATTCGATGGACTATGGAATAAGGAGTGGCAAGAGCCTAAGCTTGGGGATGCCCAAGGAACCCCAAGGTAATATTCAAGGACAACCAAGAGCCTAAGCTTAGGGATGCCCCAGATGGCATCCCCTCCTTCGTCTTCGTTCATCGGTAACTTTACTTGGAGCTATATTTTTATTCGCCACATGATATGTGTTTTGCTTGGAGCGTCATTTTATTTTGTTAGTATTTTCTTGCTGTTATTTAGAATAATGTTTTGCATCTTTAGTTTCAACAAAAAAGTCAAGGATAGCCTTTATCATGCTTATTTTGCTAGTATACATGTTGCTGTTTGAAAACAGAAAGTATACATGTTGCAAAAATTCTCTAGAAAAGTCAGAGAATGGTATAATGTTGAATCTTTTTGAATATTAAGCTCTGATAAATTTATTACACTGGGAATTTTAGTTAATAATTTTTGGAGTCAGGGAAGTATTGATACTCTTGCATTCTTTACAGACTGTACTGTTTTGGCATTGCATTGTTTGCATATGTTTGCTTGTTTAATGATCCTATTTGAGGATAGGAGTATTAAATATGCAGAGGAATTTAGTATGCAATGTTTAATAATAATTTTAGTGATTTGTTACAGTAGAAAATGATAAGGTTTTGCATTGGTTGATACTAACCTATCTCACGAGTTCTTGTTGAGTTTGTTGTGAATGAAGCTTTTGCTAAAAAGAGAAACCATGATATGAGAGGAATTAAGGAGACATAAAAGCTCAAGTTTGGGGATGCCCAAGGCACCCCAAGATAATATTTTAAGAAGTCTCAAGCATCTAAGCTTGGGGATGCCCCGGTAGGCATCCCATCTTTCCTCTTCAACAACTATCGGTTAGTATTGGTTGAGCCTAAGTTTTTGCTTCTTCACATGAGTTGTGCAATCCTTGCAATGTCATTTTATTTTGCTTTGCTTTCTGTTTGAATACAATACCAAGATCTGAAATTCTTTAATGAGAGAGAGTCTTCGCATAGTTGCATAATTATTTAGCTACTCATTGATTTTCACTTATATCTTGTTGGAGTAGTTTGTCGTTTGCTCTAGTGCTTCACCTATATATTTTAGATCACGGCGGTGGTTATATTTTGTAGAAATTAATGAACTCTCATGCTTCACTTATATTATTTTGAGAGTCTCATAGGTTGTCTTTTTCATACTAGTGGGAATTTTCGTTATAGAACTTGGCTTGTATATTCCTATGATGGGCTTCCTCAAATGCCCTAGGTCTTCGTGAGCAAGCAAGTTGGATGCACACCCACTAGTTTACTTTTGTTGGGCATTCATTTATAGATCTAGTGCATCTGTTACATGGCAATCCCTACTCCTCATGTTGACATCAATTGATGGGCATATCCATAGCTCGTTAATTATCCTCGTCAATGTGAGACTTTCCCCTTTTTTGTCTTCTCCACACAACCCCCATCATCATATTCTATTCCACCCATAGTGCTATATCCATGGCTCACGCTCATGTATTGCGTGAAGGTTGAAAAAGTTTGAGATTATTTAAGTACGAAACAATTGCTTGGCTTGTCATCGGGGGTATAGAAGTTGGGAACATCTTTGTGTGACAAAAATGAAGCATAGCCTAACTATATGATTTTGTACGGATGAACTTTCTTTTGCCGTGTTATTTTGAGAAGACATGATTGCTTTGATTAGTATGCTTGAAGTATTACTATTTCTTTTGTCAATATGAACTTTTATTTTGAATCATTTGGATCTAAACATTCATGCCACAATAAAGAGAAATTACATTGAGAATCATGCTAGGTAGCATTCCACATCAAAATTTTTGTTTTTATCATTTACCTACTCGAGGACGAGTAGGAATTAAGCTTTGGGATGCTTGATACGTCTCCAATGTATCTATAATTTTTGATTGTTCCATGCTATTATATTACTTGTTTTGAATGATTATGGGCTTTATTATACACTTTTATATTATTTTTGGGACTAACCTATTAACCGGAGGCCCAACCCATATTGCTGTTTTATTGCCTGTTTCAGTATTTCGAGGAAAAGGAATATCGAACGGAATAAAAACTTCGGCAACGTAATTTTTTGGAAGATTATCATCCTGGAGACTTGGAGTCCACGTCAGAAGATACTCGAGGAGCCCAGGAGATAGGGGGCGCGCCCCCCTGTCTCGTGGACCCCTCGACCCCCCCTCCCGACTGACTTCTTTCGCCTATATAAGCCTACGTACCCTAAAACCATCGAATATCAAGATAGATCGGGAGTTCCACCGCCGCAAGCCTCTGTAGCCACCAAAAACCTCTCGGGAGCCTGTTCCGGCACCCTGCCGGAGGGGGGATCCCTCACTAGTGGCCATCTTCATCATCCCGGCCATCTCCATGACGAGGAGGGAGTAGTTCACCCTCGGGGCTGAGGGTATGTACCAGTAGCTATGTGTTTGATCTCTCTCTCTCGAGTTCTCTCTCGTGTTCCCTCTATGGCACGATCTTGATGTATCCCGAGCTTTGCTATTGTAGTTGGATCTTATGATGTTTCTCCCCCTCTACTCTCTTGTGATGAATTGAGTTTCCCCTTTGAAGTTATCTTATCGGATTGAGTCTTTTATGAGAACACTTGATGTATGACTTGTCGTGCTTATCTGTGGTGACAATGGGATATGATGTGCCACTTGATGTATGTTTTGGTGACCAACTTGCGGGTTCTGCCCATGAACCTATGCATAGGGGTTGGCACACGTTCTTGACTCTCTGGTAGAAACTTTGGGGCACTTTTTGAAGTACTTTGTATTGGTTGGATGAATCTGAGATTGTGTGATGCATATCATATAATCATGCGCACGGATACTTGAGGTGACAATGGAGTATCTAGGTGACATTAGGGTTTTGGTTGATTTGTGTCTTGAGGTGTTATTCTAGTATGAACTCTTGAATAGATTGATCCGAAAGAATAACTTTGAGGTGGTTTCGTACCCTACCATAATCTCTTCGTTCATTCTCCGCTATTAGTGTCTTTGGAGTGACTCTTTGTTGCATGTTGAGGGATTGTTATATGATCTATCTATGTTATTATTGTTGAGAGAACTTGCACTAGTGAAAGTATGAACCCTAGGCCTTGTTTCCTATCATTGCAATACCGTTTACGCTCATTTTTATCATTAGTTACCTTGCTGTTTTTATAATTTCAGATTACAAATACCTTTATCTACCATCCATATTGCACTTGTATCACCATCTCTTCGCCGAACTAGTGCACCTATACAATTTGCCATTGTATTGGGTGTGTTGGGGACACAAGAGACTCTTTGTTATTTGGTTGCAGGGTTGCTTGAGAGAGACCATCTTCATCCTACGCCTCCTACGGATTGATAAACCTTAGGTCATCCACTTGAGGGAAATTTGCTACTATCCTACAAACCTGTGCACTTGCAGGCCCAACAACGTCTATAAGAAGAAGGTTGTGTAGTAGACATCACTCGGCGAACAAGCGAACCAATCGTGCCCCCCCGCTCAAGGTGTCTAGCGATATCGTTGCTAATCATCCGAGGATCTTGCGCGGTACCAATCCTGCAGATTACATGCACGACGATGCACATTTTGATATAATGGAGGTGGACGAATTCACATATGAGTACGGGAAGCCTCTCATCAAAGATGGAACTACTCTAACAACGATGATGCGAAGATTCCATGATTGGTACATGGAAACCCGCAGAAAGTTTGCAGGGGAGAAAAAAATGATACTTTGACGCTGAAAGTTAAAGAGGATCAGGACGACCTCGTTGGAATTGAGCAGTTGTCTGTTCCATTTGAGGAGTTCTTCCAATTTTTCAATCAAAAGGCCCTCGATAAATTAACGGTCACTTGCTACTGTCTGTAAGTACTACTTCTGTCATTAAGTCTCTATATATAGCTCAACTCTTTCATTGCATGTATATATAATTATCCTCACTATATTATGTAGATTGAAGACCGTCGAATGCAGAAAAGCCGAAATGTATGATATTGGTTTCATTAACACAAATCTCATAGATCAATTTACAGTTACATTTCATCCCAAAGAAACCGAGGAGAACTTGCTACGATTGTTGGTAATAAATCAAAACAAAGATACAATACTCTTTCCTTACAACTTCAAGTGAGTGTTACTGTCTTGTGCATATTCGGTTTCCCTTAATTATTACTCAAGGTTATAGTAATTAATGTAATTGATGAGTTATGCATGCGTGCGCAGGTTCCACTATATTCTCCTAGAGATTAAGCTTGAGCAGGGACTAGTAAACGTCTTAGACTCGAGACGAAAAGATCCCGAGGACTATGCGGACATGTCTAAAATGCTCGAGAAGTAAGTTGAATCGATCATTATCACACCATATCGGCAACTTTGTTCATTTCATGATATCAAGTAATTGTTTTCTTTGTCTCACAGGGTTTAGAAAGTATTCACCGCACAAGTTTCGGGACTGCCGTGGGAAGTGCGATGGAAATACCCGAAAGTAAGTACTACTAGCTAGCACTAGTAGAAAACAGGGCATTTGTCCCGGTTGGTGAGGGCCTTTTGTCCCGGTTCTTGAACCGGGAGTAAAAGGTCGTTACTAATGCCTCCCCCTTTAGTCCCCGTTCTGACATGAACCGGGACAGATGGGCCTCCATGTGGCCGGTGCGCCGAGCCCAGGCAGGAGGGCCTTTGGTCCCGGTTGGTGGCACCAACCGGGACCAAAAGGCATCCACGCGTCAGCATTTCAGTGGCTGGGGTTTTTGTTTTTTCTTT
>NC_057795.1:14721821-14777437 GCF_018294505.1 Triticum aestivum | reverse complement strand
TGTTTCATATATTGTGTTAGCTAGCTAATTAATAGAGAGAAGTGTCCTCTCTTATGTCCGTGCTTGGTCGACGCTACGTACTGCACATCGAGTGGCCCTCGACACGCTAGCTAGTAAGAAAATGAAGGGAACCATTAAGTACAGAAGTTCGTCATGCATACCGAGAGAAGTGATCAATCGACCTCTCCTTCTCCGAGAGATTGGTCAAACAACAAGTTCCCGTATTATCTATTCGACGCTACTGGCTACATACATATACAATATGTAAGATCTCTTACAATCCCCTAGCAATTGAAATCAACTTCCACATGGTATTCTCCGGATTTATTAATGACGTGGTCAAGAAAGAATCCCGCCAATTCCTCTTGTATTGCTTTCATGCGATCTTGTTCTAGGAGTTCATTCCGCATCTGCCACGTCTAATTTGAAGAAGGGGGTTAATACATATATGAATGAAACTCAACAGAAATGACGGTGTAATAAAATGAAATTGTGAATATTATTGCTTACACACTTCATATTGTCTTTTAGAGTAGCCCCGCTTATTTTTCAAAGTCGCGTTGTAGATGAACTCGCACACGTAGTATCCACAGAAATTATTCCCTTCTTCCTGCCACAAGCACTTTACAAGAAATAGAGGTCAATCAAACTGATAATGAAGCATTATAAATGGCATTGATGAAAGTACAACTATAGAATCAACGGGAGATGCGCGCAACTAGCTAGCTAGTAGTACTTACTTTCGGGTATATATATCGCAGCTCCTTCGACAGTGCCGGAACTTCTGCGGTGAACTGTTTCCAAACCGTGCAAGACAAAGAAAATAATAATTATTACTTGAGATATCAGAAATGAACAAAAAGTTGCCGATATGGTGCGATAATGATCGATTGAACTTACTTGTTGAGAAAATTAGTCATGTCCGCATAGGTTTCGGGATCTTTGCGTCTCGAGTCTAAAACGTTTACTACTCCCCGCTCAAGCTTAATCTCCAGAAGAACAAAGTGGAAGCTGCGCATGCATGCATAACTCATCAATTACATTACTATAACCTCGCTCGAGTAATAACGGAAATCGAATATGCACACGATAGTAACACTCACTTGAAGTTGTAAGGAAAGAGTATTAAATCTTTGTTTTGATTTTTGATCAACGATTGTAGCAAGTTGGCCTCGGCCTCTTCGGCGTGCTTTTTAACTTGAATTTCATCTATGATATTTGTGTTAATGAACCCAATATCATAAATTTCTTGTTTTTTGCACTCGACGATCTTTAATCTGCATAATATAGTGAGGATAATTAATTATAAATACATGCAATGAAAGCGCCGAGCTATATATAGAGACTTAATGACAGAAATAGTACTTACAGACAGTAGCAAAAGACCGTTAATTTATCGAGGGCCTTTTGATTGAAGAACTCGAAGAACTCCTCAAATGGAACAGTCAACAGATCAGTTCCAATGAGGTCGTGCTCCTCTTTAATATTCAGATACAAAGCATTCGTCCACCCAGACTCTCTGCAGGTTTTCATGTACCAATTATGGAATCTTCGCATCATCGTTGTTAGAGATTTTTCATCTTTGACGAGAGGCTTCCCGTACTCGTATTTGTGTTCGTCCACCTCCAAGAAATCAGGAAATTGATCGTCAGGCAGGTAATCTGCAAGATTGCCATAACCGGCCACCGTCCTTGGAGCATTAGCGACGATGTCACCGCTAGACACATTGAGCGGAGGGCACGATTGCTTTGCTTGTTCGCCGAGCTGGGCAATTTTTTTCCCAACTGCTCGTTCTTTTAACCTTTTATCACTGAGAGTACTTCCCGACCGCTCCGCTTCGAGATATGTCTGTTCAGTAATGCGCTCATAGTTGGTTCTCAGCGGAGACTTTGGTGGTTTCCTCAGGGCATCGATAGTGCGCTTTGCTTTCACCAGATCTACCTTCTCCTCCGGAGGTGGATGTCTCTTTGCTTTCAACCCTTCAAAGAAGTCGTCCACTTCGGCCTGCATGATCTTCGTGTTTTCCTCCTTGGTCCTCTCGTACTGTAACTTCTCTAGAGGCTTGAGAGAAGGACCGTATCTGTATTGCCTCCTGCCTCTGCTGGCTATACTACTAGACGCCGGAGCAGATGGAGCGGCTGCGGCATTTGTCTTCTTTCGTGCTTGCTTACGAGGAGGAGGAGAAGGACTACGACGCGCCGGAGCAGCCGGGGCGGCGGCGAGTCTCTTCCACCCTTGCTGGCGAGGCGGAGAAGGAGGAGGCTGCTGGCTGCTCGGGCGCGCTGGCGCAGGTGGAGAAGGAGGCAGAGTGCCGCCACGCACCGAAGGAGGGGGCTGCTGGCTGCTCGGGCGCGCCGGCGCAGGCGAAGAAGGAGGCGGAGTGTCGCCACGCGCCGGATAAGGAGGCCGAGTGCCCTGATCGTCACTCGCCGGAGGAGGAGGCGGTGGAGGAGGCGGAGTGCCCTGACTCGCCGGAGGAGGAGGAGGAGGCGTCCAGTTCGGAAGCTTGATGAACTCCTTCCGCCATAGGCATGGAGTTTTCAGAGCAGAATCCAGCCGAGTCTCCCCTTCACTGGTAGGGTGGTCAAGCTGGAGGTCCTCAAATCCCTCCGTTATTTCGTCCACCGTCACCCTAGCATATCCTTTTGGAATCGGACGAAAGTGAAAAGTTGCACCGGGTTCAGAAGGTCGAACTTGGCCGACAACCGCCTTGACTTTTAAGTTTTGCCATTGCGTCATAAGGTGGAAATTTTGAGCCTCCGTGATAAAATCCACAGGGTAGCTAGCAGGAGCCGTCAAGACATGCTCCGGCTGAAGCAGCTCGGTGGAAGGCACGCTGCTTCTCCACTGAGATGGCGGGGTAGCTTCGGGGGAAGCTTCGACAGGTCATTTGCTGCGATCTGCTTCTCGTTCCTCTAGCCCTTGTACCCTTTCATGCAGCGCCTGTAGTTGGCTCTGCTCCAGTTTCTTCCTCCTCTCGTGGGTTTTGTAACCCCCTGCGTCCGAAAAACCAACCTTCCACGGAATGGAGCCTGGCGTGCCTCGTGTCCGTCCAGGGTGCTCAGGATTCCCGAGGGCCATTGTGAGCTCGTCCTTCTCCCTGTGTGGAACGAACATCCCTTGCTGTGCTGCATCGATATAGTGTCGAAGCCTGTTGACTGGTGTTTTTAGTTGCTCGTCCGTCCAACGACACTTCCCTGATACAGGGTCCAAGGTTCCGCCAGCCCCGAAGAACCAAGTCCGGCAACGGTCTGGACAGTTCATTGTCTCTGGTTCGATCCCTTTATCAAGCAGATCATTCTCAGCCTTGGAACACTTAGGCCGGGCTATGAGGTAGCCACCTGACCCCGTGCTATGGTGAAACTTCTTCTTCGCAGCATTTTGCTTGTTTGTCGCCGACATCTTCTTACTCTTTTCCGATGTCGTGTGGGCCACAAATACGGGCCAGTGATCTCTGATCTTCTCATATTTGTCGATGAATTCTGGTGTCTCTTCTTTGTCGACAAACTTTTTCAGCTCTTTCCTCCACCTCCTGATTAGGCCTGCCATCTTCTTAAGAGCACAAGACTTGATTAATTGCTCTTTAACTGGCTTCTCCGGATCCTCCTCTGGCGGTAGGGTGAAATTTGCCTTCAGCTCAGTCTAAAGATCATCTTTCTGCATATCATTGACATAAGACACCTGAGGGTCTTTCTCCTTAGGCTTATACCATTGCTGGATGCTGATCGGGATCTTGTCCCTAACAAGAACCCCGCACTGTGCAGCAAATGCGTTCTTTGTCCGGATGGGTTCAATCGGTTCGCCATCGCACGCGATTGCTGTGATCTCAAACCTTTCATCCGAGCTCAACTTTTTCTTCGGGCCTCGTCTCCTTACCGAAGTTGTGCTCGATCCGTAGGGCTGGAAAAAAGAAGAAAGACAAGAGTTAATTAATATGTGTACATATACCAAAACAATGAATGCATCAATTGGCTAGTCAGCATAGGCTTAATTAATATATATACATGGCCAGACTCGGTTCGGTCACCGGAGCCGTCATCACGGTCTCCTTCTTGCACCGTCATTGGGTCATCGGAGCCGTCCTCACGGTCTCCTTCTTGCACCAGCATTGGGTCAAAGGAGCCATCATAATTGCCTGCTTCTTAACCCTGTCCTTCCAGACCATCGGTGTCGTTCAGAAACGATAAGACGACATCACTTCCATGTGTGATTATCTCCTCCAACATCACTTCTGTTGCTTTGTCTCGGGGTGTCCATAGTTTCTACAAATATTTACAACATGGCAATTATTATTCAAACATGACAGATATGGATATATTCGTGGCAAATGTAGAACTAGCTAGCTAATCACAGTAAGGAATCATATTAATTAGTGGCCTCGACGCTGCTTCTCTAGGGTTTGGGGTGGCCTCGACAATGCTTCAAGGGTTTGGGGTGGCCTCGACACAACGCTTCAAGGGTTTGGGGTGGCCTCGACGACAACGCTCTTTTAACTTGGTAAATTTGTGTGGCCTCGAGAGAGTTTGTCGGGTATGGGCGCGGCGGGAGGGGGTAGGAGACCAACATCGTTTTTTCTCTAGGGTTTGGGTGTCCTCGAGAGTTTTGGTCGAGCGAGAGGGCCGAGGGGGGTGCTGCCATGGTATAAGTTATCACGGTCGAGAGGGAGTTTATATATCGACTGCCCCTCTTGTCGAAGTTATCCGGGAGGGGTTATATCGACAACGACGACATACATACATGGGAAAATAATGTTATAGGGGAGGGGGTATATCGACCCCCCCTCGTGTTGAAGTTATCGGGAGGGGGTATATGGACAAAGACATACCCGATAAAAAATAAGAAGACAAAAGAAGAAACAAAAAGAGTAGAAGAAGAAAGGAATAGAAGAGAAGATCGAAGAAAATAAGAAGAAAAAAAAGAGGAGAAGAAGAAAGGAATAGAGGAGAACAAGAAAAATAGAAAATATTCTCCTCTTCTTTTTCTTCTCTTTTCCTCTTCTTATTTATTTCTCCTCTTCTTCCTCCCCTCTTCTTCTCCTTTCTAGCTCTTCTTATTTTCCTTTTCCCTCTCATTCTTTTTCTTCTTCTTCCTTTCCTAGCTAGATATATAATTTTTTTCTAAAAATTAAACTAACCTAAAATGTACTAAATCAGAGAACATATATAGATAAAACTTTTCTAAAAATCTAACTTTTGCATATATGTATACTTTAAAACATCATTACAATTGAAAAAATACATACATACATACAAAAAACATGTAAAAAATACATACATATATATGAACAAACATAAATATATATATATATATATATATATATATATATATATATAATACATACATACATACATATATGAATCTAAAAACATATAAAAAATAGCATGTATAACTAAAAAAATAGCAAGGCGGCGGCGGGGCCGCAGAGGTGCGGTGCTCACAGAGGGAGGAGCGCGCGGCGGGCGGCGTCGGGGCGAGCAGGGGCGCGGGGAGTGGGGCGGCGACGGCGTCGGGGCAGGAGCGGCGTGTGGCCAGGCAGGGGCGGCGCGCATCGGGGCAGGGACGACGCGCGGCGACATCGTCGGGCAAGGGCGCGGGCTACGGCGAGGGCGCGGGCGACGGCGGGGGCAGCGGGCGGCGTCGGGGCAGCCTGGCAGCGACGATGTACTCGGCGTCGTCGGGGGGCAACTGTGGTGATGAACTCTGCAAAATTGCTAAGTGCTACTTATTGTAGGGGAACGTAGCAGAAACTCAAAATTCTTCTTACGTGTCACCAATATCTATCTATGGAGAAACCAGCAATGAGGGGAGGGAGAGTGCATCTACATACCCTTGTAGATCGCTAAGCGGAAGCGTTCAAGAGAACGGGGTTGAAGGAGTCGTACTCGTCGTGATCCAAATCACCGGAGATCCTAGTGCCTAACGGATGGCACCTCCGCGTTCAACACACGTACAACCCGATGACGTCTCCCATGCCTTGATCTAGCAAGGAGAGAGGGAGAGTGTCGGTGTCAAAACCGGCAGATCTCGGGTAGGGGGTCCCGAACTGTGCGTCTAGGCGGATGGTAACAGGAGACAAGGGACACGATGTTTTACCCAGGTTCGGGCCTTCTTGATGGAGGTAAAACCCTACGTCCTGCTTGATTGATATTGATATTGTGGATGTTTACAAGAGTGGATGTACCACGAGATCAAGGAGGCTAAACCCTAGAAGCTAGCCTATGGTATGATTGTAATGGTTGTTGTTGTTGTTGTTCTACGGACTAGAGCCATCCGGTTTATATAGACACCGGAGAGGGCTAGGGTTACATAGAGTCGGTTACAATGGTAGGAGATCTACATATCCGTATCGCCAAGCTTGCCTTCCACGCCAAGGAAAGTCCCATCCGGACACGGGACGAAGTCTTCAATCTTGTATCTTCATAGTCTTGGAGTCCGGTCGATGATGATAGTCCGGCCGATGATAGTTCGGCTGATGATGGTAGTCCGGCTATCCAGACACCCCCTAATCCAGGACTCCCTCAGTAGCCCCTGAACCAGGCTTCAATGACGATAAGTCCGGCGCGTATATTGCTTGGCATTGCAAGGCGGGTTCCTCCTCCGAATGATAGAAGATTGTGAACACCAGGATAGTGTCCGGCTCTGCAAAATAAATTCCACATTCCACCCTAGAGAGAATAATATATACACAAGTTCAATCTGCTGACGTTTTTTTGCGGCATGACGTCACGCCACTACCAAGCCATTATTTGAATCGTTTTTTACTCTACCACCTCAGCGCATTTAGCGAAGCGGTTTCCTTGGCACGTCTTGTCGAAGTAGAGATCGTGTCCCCCCTTAATCCGGGATTCTCATCAATACGGACGTGGGTAACCCAACCGCAGCATTGATGGTGACGCTTGGGGGATAAGCGAGTTTTACCAGGCCGGTGGGGGACGCGTAGACTTCGCCCGCCCATATAAGGGATAAGGATTCACCTTTTCACCTACGCCTTCTTCCTCCTTTGCTTATCCATCTCCGCGCACTCGAGCTCCAACGCCCAAGCCCGCACATCTCGTCTCAACCTTCCCCAGTCATGTCTGGAGAGGGAGGCAAGTGGATGACCTCCTCCGTTACGGAGGAGCATATCGAAAGACTGCGCAGCGCCGGCTACCTGTCCGGCGACATCGTGCACCAGCTGCCCGACGAGGGGCAGCTCATCCCCACCCCCAGGCCCCATGAGAGGGTCATTTTTCTTCCCCACTTCCTCCGCGGACTGGGCTTTCCACTTCACCCCTTTGTCCGGGGGCTCATGTTCTACTACGGCCTGGATTTCCATGATTTGGCGCCGAACTTCATCCTCAACATCTCGGCGTTTATCGTCGTGTGCGAGGCCTTCCTCTGCATCCAGCCCCACTTCGGCTTGTGGCTCAAGACCTTCAATGTCAAGCCGAAGGTAGTGAAGGGCACTCAAGAAGAGTGTGGAGGCGCTATGTTGGGCAAGATGCCCAACGTCCTTTGGTTCGAAGGGGCCTTCGTGGAATCCGTCAAGGGGTGGCAATCGGGGTGGTTCCATATCACCGAGCCGCGCGACCCTACGTGGGCGGCGGCCCCCGAGTTCAAATCTGGTATCCCCACGCAGCTCACCTCCTGGAAAGAGAAGGGCTTGCTGTGGGGTAGTTCGGAGGAGCTGACCGGACTCCAAGCCTGTATCCAGAAGCTGGTGAAGAAGCTCAGGCTGGTTAACGTGGTCCAAGTCATGCTCGTCCGCCGGATTCTCCCATGCCAAGAGCGGGCATTCAATCTGTGGGAGTTCAATCCGGAACAGCACCAGGCGCTGAGCGGGCTCTTCGACACGACGTACGAAGGCGCCTGGAGGGTGCTGTTTAAGGGCGCCGAAGCCCCCGCATCCGCGACTGAAGATCGCGGATTTCGCTCGCAGCGCCAAGCCGACGAGGTAAGTGATTCTACCCCTTTACGGGACACTTGCTTTTCATAGTTTGACTCTACGCGGGTTTTAATTTCCCCTTTTCCTTTGACAGGACTGGATTAGGAAGGCGGAGCAGATTATCTGCCCGGCTCCTATGCCAGAAAACCCAGTAGACGCTCGTCTAGCGAGGCTGCTGGTTACGGCACCGCACGTGGTGCCGGAGAAGAAGGCCAAGAAGGAGGCTACGGGTGCTCGAAAGAGTTCCCGTTTTCAGGTGTCCGACGACTCCGGGGCGGACTCCTCCCCCGAAAACGAGGAGGAGAAAGAGGACTCTCTCCCAGAGGAGGGAGAGAAGAAGAGAAAGGCTTCCTCAACAGGGGAGCCCGAAGGGTCCAAGAGGGGAAGGACTATTCCCCCGGACAGCTCCGCCAACATCAACGTTGGCAAGGAAGAATGGCCTTCAAGGGCCAGGCCTCCAGCGAGATCGTAAGTGTCCGGATTCCTAAATGATTTATAATTTCTTTTTCTGTGTCACATATTGTCATTCTGATGCCGCATGCTGCCTGTAGTCCGGCCAATGATGATCTCCCCGCTTCATCGAGCGGGTCGTTGGCTCCATCGGATGTAGATTCCATCCCGACCGCCTCCACCCCTCGCGACACCGAGGACGCCGAGGTGGGATCCCAAGAAGGGACCCATCAGGGGGAGGCTCCGGAGGCGCCACAAGGCGGCCTCCCGGTCTTTGCGCTGGACTCCATATCAGAACCCACAGTGGTTCCGGAGTCCGACCGGCGGCCCCTTCGCAAGAAGGGCAAGACCGTGACGCCGGCGGCTTCCATCCAACCGGAGGCGCCGGACAATTTGTTGGAGACGCTCCAGAGCGCTTCCATCGAGGAAGAACACCGCACTATTATGAGTGCGGTGATTCAGAAGGTACAGCTTGCCAAGAGCGGGCTGACCGAAGCCTGCAGTAGCCTTCTATCAGGCTTTGAGGTAAGAAGTTAAAAATATGCAATGTAATACCGCAGAGACAGTAGCCCCTGATGCTCGGTTCGGTGTTCGGAAAGAAAAGCCGGACTGAGGATCTGAAAAAAAGAAGATACACACAGGGTTGCTAAAAAATTATGTCAATATGGGTTGCAGGCTGTGCTGCTGACCTCTGCCGCACTGACTGCGGAGGTCGGTGCTTTGAAGCAGGAGCTCGAGCGGTCCGAGCAAGAGCTCGGCCGTGCCAAGAAGCAGCTCCAGGACAAAGAAGGTGAGTAACACCACTTTGAACTTGTACCTTACAGAAAAGGATTTAGGTTGCAACAAAAAATAACCAGGATAACATGGGTACTGCAGGGGCCACGAACGAGGTGGCGACCCTGAAGGAGGCCGTGTCCGCGGCCAAACGCAATGCGGCCGCGGAACGGGCAGAGCGAGAAAAACAGGAGGCGCGGGTGGCGGTGGTTCGGCAAGAGCTCCAGGCTCTCATGGAAAAGCATGAGAGTTTGGAGCGTGACTCAAAGACTCGAGAGTCCGAGCTTGCCTCGGCTCTCGAAAGTGCCAAAACTGCCAAGGCCGATGCCCATAAGTCCCTTCAGGAGATTGAGTTGGTGAGGAAGATAGCGGCGGGTAAGGCATTTTTCATGCAAAGCAAGCATGTGAATGTAAATTACGTGTTACTTACCCGAATTCGGAGCTCTCCAGGGGCGTTTGCAGATCTGCCTCGCAGCGTGTCTTATGCCGCCGCATTCTACCGAGCCGAGGAGGGGAGCTCAACAGAGAAGGTCTTCTGGTCTCAGTATGTTGAGGCCGGCCATCCGGTGCCCTCTAGCGACCAGCTGAAGCAGCTAGTCGAGCTCCACAAGGTGGCCGAGCAGGCCATGAAGGGCCTCATAGTCCGGCTGTGGCCTGGAGAGGCCATGCCTGGGAGTTACTTCGGCCTCGTGCGACAGTTGGTGGATGCGTGCCCCTGGGTGGAGGTTATCAAGCGCTCCGCCTGTATTGAAGGTGCTCGTCGGACCCTTGCCCGCACAAAGGTGCATTGGGGCAAGCTGGATGCGGAGAAGCTAATCACTAACACACCGCCAGCGGGCAAGGAATATCGTACGCCCGAGATGTACTATAAGACTGTCCTGAAGGGTGCCCGCAAGATTGCGGATGAGTGCCCCAGGGATGTAATTATTGAGTAAATTCGCAATGTGTTATCCCGTGCGCTGAAAACTTTGTTCATATGCGCTAAGCAACGCTTGTTAATTTGAAATATTACCTTCTGTGCGGCCGTTTATTAAATCTGAGAGATGGCAAGTCGTCGGCTTCAGCCCCCATGCCACGAGTGCTGGGGTGTTCGGGATAAACTTGAGCACTCTTGTTCCCATTTTTGGCTCCATCTAGGGAGGCGCTCAACACAACGAACAAGGCAACCGGACTTATAGTGCTTGAACACTCTCACTTAGCCATAGAATTCTATAATTTTAAATTTCGGCGAAGCCCCTAGTATTCGGAAGACCGAATTCGGGGCGCTATCCACGCCTTCGTCGGACATTATCCGGAACTTCGCTCGAAGCGGCGTAGGTCTTTAAGGACCCGAAAAGACCTCTCGAACAGCGACCAGTCTCTCGCCTTATCATGACAGTCAGTTTTAGCTTTCTCCACTGAGGCGTTAACCCGGCTCAACCGGGGCGCAATCGCAGTGGTTCTCCCAGTGCTACCTTAGCCGATAGAACGGAACGTAAGGTGCCAAACATGGGAGCCGGGCAAACCCAACTATTGACCCAAGACATGATTCGGAGCCGATTCATATAATGCTATAAGTTCGGGGTGCCGCACTTGTGAAAGTGTGCGGACTTTATCACACCATAATGCGGGGAACATAAGCCCCTGGTGTATTTGGCCGTACCAAAATGTACGGATGCAACATGTCATAAATGAACATATATATATAAAGTAATGCAATTATGGGCAAAAAGTGCTGCATTTTATTCGAGAAGATCTGCTATGAGTGCGGAATGATACAAATAGTGCGGAAAGCAAGGGATTAGACGAATTAAAGGCGTCTCCCTCCAGGGGTAGGCCGCGGAATGATGTATTTATCAAATTTAATGCTCTTAATGGAGACCACCTTAGTGTTCGTCGCAGCCTTTGTCCCTCCCTGGCTGTTGCATCATGAGTTCGGCAGGTTCGCCGCCGGACAGAGTTCTGTATAAAAAAGAGAGAAATAAAAGATAAAAAGAGCGACACACTTGGGAGCCCCTGGTGTGGTCGAACCGCACTCTGGGTCTGTTGTGGTTGTGCCTCTCCCCCTATGCCCATGGTATCTTCAGGGCATAATTATGTACGCGGAGAGTTTGCCTTACAATTGTGCGAGGGCTGGGGTTGAGGCCGCATTGCTATGCGTGCTCGGAACGTGCCAGGTGGTCTTGGTTGATGTTGCTCCGGGCGCGTTTGGCCGTGTCCGGTCGTTTAACGGCCGGACTTGAAAATTGCCTTAAAAGGCTGCTCTGTACTTCTGCCGCGAGAGCCGCTGTATGTTCCTTCGTTTGGAGGGAGCGTTCCGTGTTTCCATTGACTGTGATGACTCCACGAGGGCCTGGCATCTTGAGCTTAAGGTATGCATAATGCGGCACCGCGTTGAATTTTGTGAACGCGGTCCGTCCGAGCAGAGCATGATAGCCACTGCGGAACGGGACTATGTCAAAGATTAACTCCTCGCTTCGGAAATTATTCGGGGATCCGAAGACCACTTCCAGTGTAACTGAGCCTGTACAATTGGCCTCGACACCTGGTATGACGCCTTTGAAGGTTGTCTTTGTAGGTTTAATCCTTGAAGGGTCTATGCCCATCTTGCGCACTGTATCCTGATAAAGCAGGTTCAGGCTACTGCCGCCGTCCATCAGGACTCTCGTGAGGTGAAATCCATCAACGATTGGGTCTAAAACCAATGCGGCGAATCCGCCATGGCGGATACTGGTCGGATGGTCTTCGATCGAAAGTGATCGGGCAAGAGGACCATGGGTTGAATTTTGAGGCGACTGGCTCCATCGCATATACGTCCCTTAGTGCACGCTTCCGCTCCCTCTTGGGTATATGCGTTGCATATATCATGTTTACCGTCCGAACTTGAGGGGGGAATCCCTTTTGTCCTCTGTTGTTCGGCGGCCGGGTCTCTTCCTCGTCATCGCTGTGTAGCCCCTTGTCATTGTTTTCGGCGATTAATTTGCTTGCCTGCTTGAATACCCAACAATCTCTGTTGGTGTGGTTAGCTGGATTTTCGGGGGTTCCATGTATTTGACAGGAGCGGTCGAGTATTCGGTCCAAATTGGACAGGCCCGGAGTGGTTCTTTTGAATGGCTTCTTCCATTGACCGGGCTTGGAGCCTCGGAATTCGGCGTTGACTGCCGTATCCTCATTGCTGTCGCCGTTAATGCGGCGTTTGTTTTTGTTTCGACGCGACCTGCCATTGCGGTCCTTGGTATCCGGACTGCCAGCATTTTTGCTGAGGTTATTGCTGCGAGCTAGCCAGCTATCCTCTCCCGCACAGAAGCGGGTCATGAGTGATGTGAGGGCTGCCATGGATTTCGGCTTTTCCTGTCCTAGGTGCCGGGCCAGCCACTCGTCGCAGATGTTATGTTTGAAGGCAGCGAGGGCCTCTGCATCCGGACAGTCGACGATTTGATTTTTCTTTGTCAAGAACCGTGTCCAGAATTGCCTGGCCGATTCGTCTGGCTGCTGGATTATGTGGCTTAGGTCATCTGCGTCCGGTGGTCGCACATACGTGCCCTAGAAGTTGTCGAGGAATGCGGCTTCCAGGTCTTCCCAGCATCCAATTGACTCTGCGGGCAGGCTGTTAAGCCAATGCCGAGCTGGTCCTTTAAGCTTGAGCGGGAGATATTTGATGGCGTGAAGATCGTCGCCGCGGGCCATGTGTATATGGAGGAGATAATCCTCAATCCAAACCGCGGGGTCTGTTGTGCCATCGTAGGATTCGATATTAACGGGTTTAAACCCTTCAGGGATTTGATGATCCATTACTTCGTCAGTGAAGCATAGTGGGTGTGCGGCGCCTCTGTATTGAGCAATATCGCGACGTAGCTCGATAGAGCGTTGTCTGCTGTGTTCGGCCCGGCCGGAGTAGTTGTATCCGGCGCGACGGTATTCGTCGTGGGTCTTGGGGCGCCCACGTGATCCATAGATAGATCTGGATTGTCTTGCCTTGTCCTCCAATATATCCCGCAAGTCCGGCGCGTTCCCCCGTGGCTTCATGCTTTTTGAGCGATGCCGGGGTACGGTTTTGGTGGAGGGCTTGCACGCCTCTCTGTCGCGGCCACGAGGTGGTCGGTCTGCCGTATTGTGCGCTGGTGATGCAGGTTTGTACGCTTCCTCCTCTAGTCGGGGGAGCAACTTGCGTTTTGGGTAACTTTTGGAGGGGCGTTCGAGTTCATACTCTTCGGCCGCGAGGACCTCGGTCCATCTGTCGGCCAGTAGGTCTTGATCAGCTTGAAGCTGTTGCTGCTTTTTCTTTAGGCTGTTTGCCGTGGCCATTAGCCTGCGTCTGAAACGCTCTTGTTCGACGGGATCCTCAGGCACGACGAATTCGTCGTCGTCGAGGCTTGCCTCGTCTCCGGAGGGAGGTAAGTAATTATCATCCTCGACCTCTTCGTCTGCCGCCCTCTCGTGAGGGCTTGCTTCTGCCTCCTCCTGCGCTGGATCGTGCTGGAGGGGGTTGTCTTCGGCACTTTCTGGGGTGTTATTATCTCCTGTGCCGGAATCTCTATTCTTGCTGTGGCGGGATTTAGAGCGGCGCCGCTGACGTCGGCGCTTGGGCTGTTTCTTTAAGGAATCGGCCTCCGTTGCTTCTTCGCCGTCCCCATCTTTTGGGGTGTCCACCATGTATATGTCGTATGACGAGGTGGTCTTCCAGTGTCCTGTAGGCACTGGTTCTTGATAGTCTCCGGCATCGTCGTCCATACCGTCGATGTCTTCGGAGTCGTAGTCGAGTACGTCGGTTAGATCGTCGACGGTGGCTACGAAGTGGGTGGTGGGTGGGCTCTGAATTTCTTCGTCGTCCGTGTCCCAACCATCCTGGCCGTAGTTCGGCCGGGGTTCTCCGGATAGCGAGAGATGCTTCAACGAATTTAAGATATCGCCAAAGTGTGAGTGCTGAAAGATGTCCGCAGCGGTGAATTCCATGATTGGCGCCCAATCGGATTCGACTGGCAGGGGCGCAGGAGGTTCGGAGTCCGGCAGGGAGTCCGGTGCCTCGGAGTCATGAGCTTTATGCGGGACAAGGTAAGTGTTCGGCTCCATCACCGTAGAAGTTGCAGCTTCCGAGGCGGTGTCCAGCCATCCGTCCTCGATCTGTGTGATCGGCTCCGGACTACGGGTCGGAGCGGATTCGTGTGCGGCCTCCAAGGTGCTGTCCGGCGGCAGAGTTAGGTCGTGCCCATCGCGACAGCGTGACACGCTCGGCTGTGGCTCAGATCCATCGAAGATCAAGTCCCCGCGGATATCGGCCGTGAAGTTTAGGCTTCCAAACCTGACCTGACGGCCAGGGGCGTAGCTTTCGATCTGCTCCAGATGGCCAAGCGAGTTGGCCCGCAGTGCGAAGGCGCCGAATACGAAGATCTGTCCGGGGAGAAAAGTCTCACCCAGGACTGCGTCGTTGTCGATTGAAGAGGCCATCAAGCCTATCGGTGACGACACAGAGGAACTCTCAATGAAAGCACCAATGTCGGTGTCAAAACCGGCGGATCTCGGGTAGGGGGTCCCGAACTGTGCGTCTAGGCGGATGGTAACAGGAGACAAGGGACACGATGTTTTACCCAGGTTCGGGCCCTCTTGATGGAGGTAAAACCCTACGTCCTGCTTGATTGATATTGATATTGTGGATGTTTACAAGAGTGGATCTACCACGAGATCAAGGAGGCTAAACCCTAGAAGCTAGCCTATGGTATGATTGTAATGGTTGTTGTTGTTGTTGTGTCCTACGGACTAGAGCCATCCGGTTTATATAGACACCGGAGAGGGCTAGGGTTACATAGAGTCGGTTACAATGGTAGGAGATCTACATATCCGTTTCGCCAAGCTTGCCTTCCACGCCAAGGAAAGTCCCATCCGGACACGGGACGAAGTCTTCAATCTTGTATCTTCATAGTCTTGGAGTCCGGTCGATGATAGTCCGGCCGATGATAGTTCGGCTGATGATGGTAGTCCGGCTATCCGGACACCCGCTAATCCAGGACCCCCTTAGAGAGGTTGAGGAAGACTCCATCCAGCAGTAGCACAACAGCGTGGTGGTGATGGAGGAGCGTGGCAATCCTGCAGGGCTTCGCCAAGCACCGCGGGAGAGGAGGATTACTTGGGAGAGGGGGAGGGCTGCGCCAGAACTTGGGTCCGGCTGCCCTCCCACCCCCCACATACATATAGGGGAAAGGGAGAGGGGGCCCGGCCCCCTCAGATCCAATCTGAGGAGGGGGCGGCGGCCAGGGGGGTTGCCTTGCCCCCCAAGGCAAGGGGGCGCCCCCCTTTAGGGTTTCCCCCAAGCCCTAGGCGCCTTGGGCCTTGGTGGGGGGGGGGGGCGCACCAGCCCACCTGGGGCTGGTCCCCTCCCACACTTGGCCCATGCAGCCACCTGGGGACGGTGGCCCGACTTGGTGGACCCCCGGGACCCTTCCGGTGGTCCCGGTACGTTACCGATAAAACCCGAAACTTTTCCGGTGACCAAAACAGGACTTCCCATATATAAATCATTACCTCCGGACCATTTCGGAACTCCTCGTGACGTCCGGGATCTCAGCCGGGACTCCGAACAACATTCGGTAACCACATACAAACTTCCTTTATAACCCTAGCGTCATCGAACCTTAAGTGTGTAGACCCTATGGGTTCGGGAACCATGTAGACATGACCGAGACGTTCTCCGTTCAATAACCAACAGCGGGATCTGGATACCCATGTTGGCTCCCACATGTTCCACGATGATCTCATCGGATGAACCACGATGTCAAGGACTCAATCAATCCCGTATACAATTCCCTTTGTCTATCAGTATTGTACTTGCCCGAGATTCGATCGTCGGTATACCGATACCTTGTTCAATCTCATTACCGGCAAGTCTCTTTACTCGTTCCATAACACATCATCCCGTGATCAACCCCTTGGTCACATTGTGCACATTATGATGATGTCCTACCAAGTGGGCCCAGAGATACCTCTCCGTTACACGGAGTGACAAATCCCAGTCTCGATTCGTGCCAACCCAATAGACACTTTCGGAGATACCTGTAGTGCACCTTTATAGCCACCCAGTTACGTTGTGACGTTTGGTACACCCAAAGCATTCCTACGGTATCCGGGAGTTGCACAATCTCATGGTCTAAGGAAATGATACTTGACATTAGAAAAGCTTTAGCATACGAACTACGATCTTTGTGCTAGGCTTAGGATTGGGTCTTGTCCATCACATCATTCTACTAATGATGTGATCCCGTTATCAACGACATCCAATGTCCATGGTCAGGAAACCGTAACCATCTATTGATCAACGAGCTAGTCAATTAGAGGCTTACTAGGGACATGGTGTTGTCTATGTACCCACACATGTATCTGAGTTTCCTATCAATACAATTATAGCATGGATAATAAACGATTATCATGAACAAGGAAATATAATAATAACTAATTTATTATTGCCTCTAGGGCATATTTCCAACAGTCTCCCACTTGCACTAGAGTCAATAATCTAGTTCACATCGCCATGTGATTAACACTCACAGGTCACATCGCCATGTGACCAACATCCAAAGAGTTTACTAGTGTCACTAAACTAGTTCACATCATCATGTGATTAAGACTCAATGAGTTCTGGGGTTTGATCATGTTTTGCTTGTGAGAGAGGTTTTAGTCAACGGGTCTGCAACATTCAGATCCGTATGTACTTCGCAAATCTCTAGGTCATATTGTAAATGCTGCTTCCACGCTCCACTTGGTGCTATTCCAAATGGTTGCTCCACTATACGTATCCGGTTTGCTACTCAGAGTCACTCGGATAGGTGTTAAAGCTTGCATCGACGTAACCCTTTACGCCGAACTCTTTATCACCTCCATAATCGAGAAACATGTCCTTATTTACTCCAAGGACAATTTTGACCGCTGTCCAATGATCCATTCCTGGATCATTCTTGTACCCCTTGACTGACTCATGGCAAGGCACACTTCCGGTGCGGTACACAGCATAGCATACTATAGAGCCTACGTCTGAAGCATAGGGGACGACCTTCGTCCTTTCTCTCAATTCTGCCGTGGTCGAGCTTTAAGTCTTAACTTCATACCTTACATCTCAGGCAAGAACTCCTTCTTTGACTGATCCATCTTGAACACCTTCAAGATCATGTCAAGGTATGTGCTCATTTGAAAGTACTATTAAGCATTTTGATCTATCCTCATAGATCTTGATGCTCAATGTTCAAGTAGCTTAATCCAGGTTTTCTATTGAAAAACACTTTTCAAATAACCCCTATATGCTTTCCAGAAATTCTACATCATTTCTGATCAACAATATGTCAACAACATATACTCATCAGAAATTCTATAGTGCTCCCACTCACTTCTTTGGAAATACAAGTTTCTCATAAACTTTGTATAAACCCAAAATCTTTGATCATCTCATCAAAGCGTACATTCCAACTACGAGATGCTTACTCCAGTCCTTAGAAGGATTGCTGGAGTTTTGCATATTTGTTAGCGTTCTTCAGGATTGTCAAAACCTTCTGGTTGTATCACATACAACCTTTCCTCAAGAAAACTGTCGAGGAAACAATGTTTTGACATTCTATCTCCAAGATTTCATAAATAATGCAGTAACTGCTAATCCATTTCCAACAGACTCTTAGCATCGCTACGAGTGAGAAAGCCTCACCGCAGTCAACTCCTTGAACTTGTCGAAAAACATCTTAACGACAAGTCGAGCTTTCTTAATGGTGATTCTTACCATCATTGTCTGTCTTCCCTTTTAAAATCCATCTGTACCCAACGGCCTTACGACCATCAAGTATTTCTACCAAAGTCATGGATCCTTTCTCGGATTTTATGGCCTCGAGCCATTTGTCGGAATCCGGGCCCACCATCGCTTCTCCATAGCTCATAGGTTCATTGTTGTCTAGCAACATGACCTTCAAGACAGGATTACTGTACCACTCTGAAGTAGTATGCATCCTTGTCACCCTACGAGGTACGGTAGTGACTTGGTCCGAAACTTCATGATCACTATCATAAGCTTCTACTTCAATTGGTGTAGGCGCCACAGGAACAACTTCCTGTGCCCTGCTGCACACTGGTTGAAGTGATGGTTCAATAACCTCATCAAGTCTCCACCATCCTACCACTCAATTCTTTCGAGAGAAACTTTTCCTCGAGAAAGGACCCGATTCAAGAAACAATCCCTATTGCTTTCAGATCCGAATTAGGAGGTATACCCAACCATTTTGGGTATCCTATGAAGATGCATTTTATCCGCTTTGGGTTCGAGCTTATCAACCTGAAACTTTTTCACATAAGCGTCGCAGCCCCAAACTTTTAAGAAACGACAACTTAGGTTTCTCCAAACCATAGTTCAAACGGTGTCGTCTCAACGGAATTACGTGGTGCCCTATTAAAGTGAGTGCGGTTGTCTCTAATGCCTAACCCATGAACGATAGTGGTAATTCGATAAGAGACATCATGGTACGCACCATATCCAATAGGGTGCAACTATGATGTTCGGACACACCATCACACTATGGTGTTCCAGGCGGTATTAATTGTGAAACAATTTCCACAATGTCTTAATTGTGTGCCAAAGCTCGTAACTCAGATACTCATCTCTATGATCATATCATAGACATTTTATCCTCTTGTCACGATGATCTTCAACTTCACTCTGAAATTACTTGAACCATTCAATAATTCAGACTTGTGTTTCATCAAGTAAATATACTCAGTATCTACTCAAATCATCCGTGAAGTAAGAACATAACGATATCCACTGCATGCCTCAGCACTCATTGGACTGCACACATCAAAATGTGTTACTTCCAACAAGTTGCTATCTTGTTCCATCTTACTGAAAACGAGGCTTTTCAGTCATCTTGCCCATGTGGTATGATTTGCATATCTCAAGTGATTCAAAATCAAGTGAGTCCAAACGATCCATCTGCATGGAGTTTCTTCATGCGTATACACCAATAGACATGGTTCGCATGTCTCAAACTTTTCAAAAACGAGTGAGTCCAAAGATCCATCAACATGGAGCTTCTTCATGCGTTTTATACCAATATGACTTACATGGCAGTGCCACAAGTAAGTGGTACTATCATTACTATCTTATATCTTTTGGCATGAAAATGTGTATCACTACGATCGAGATTCAATAAACCATTCCTTTAGGTGCAAGACCATTGAAGGTATTATTCAAATAAATAGAGTAACCATTATTCTCCTTAAATGAATAACCGTATTGCGATAGACATAATCCAATCATGTCTATGCTCAACGCAAACACCAAATGACAATTATTCAGGTTTAATACTAATCTTGATGGTAGAGGGAGCGTGCGATGTTTGATCACATCAAACTTGGAAACACTTCCAACACATATCGTCAGCTCACCTTTAGCTAGTCTCCGTTTATTCCGTAGCTTTTATTTCGAGTTACTAACACTTAGCAACCGAACCGGTATCTAATACCCTGGTGCTACTAGGAGTACTAGTAAAGTACACATTAACATAATGTATATCCAATATACTTCTATCGACCTTGCCAGCCTTCTCATCTACCAAGTATCTAGGGTAATTCTGCTCCAGTGGTTGTTCCCCTTATTACAGAAGCACTTAGTCTCGGGTTTGGGTTCAACCTTGGGTTTCTTCACTAGAGCAGCAGCTGATTTGCCGTTTCATGAAGTATCCCTTCTTGCCCTTGCCCTTCTTGAAACTAGTGGTTTCACCAACCATCAACAATTGATGCTCCTTCTTGATTTCTACTTTCGCGGTGTCAAACATCGTGAATACCTCAAGGATCATCATATCTATCCCTGATATGTTATAGTTCATCACGAAGCTCTAGCAGCTTGGTGGCAATGACTTTGGAGAAACATCACTATCTCATCTGGAAGATCAACTCCCACTCGATTCAAGTGATTGTTGCACTCAGACAATCTGAGCACAAGCTCAACGATTGAGCTTTTCTCCCTTAGTTTGCAGGCTAAGAAAATCGTCGGAGGTCTTATACCTCTTGACGTGGGCACGAGCCTGAAATCCCAATTTCAGCCCTCGAAACATCTCATATGTTCCGCGACGTTTCGAAAACGTCTTTGGTGCCTCAACTCTAAACCGTTTAACTGAACTATCACGTAGTTATCAAAACGTGTATGTCCGATGTTCGCAACATCCACAGACGACGTTTGGGGTTCTAGCACACTGAGCGGTGCATTAAGGACATAAGCTTTCTACTGATCGCATAATCGCTACTGTCAACTTTCAACTATATTTTCTCTAGGAACATATCTAAACAGTGGAACTAAAGCGCGAGCTTACGACATAATTTGCAAAGATCTTTTGACTATGTTCAGGATAATTAAGTTCATCTTATGAACTCCCACTCAGATAGACATCCCTCTAGTCATCTAAGTGATTACATGATCCGAGTCAACTAGGCCGTGTCCGATCATCACGTGAGACGGACTAGTCATCATCGGTGAACATCTTCATGTTGATCGTATCCTCCATACGACTCATGCTCGACCTTTCGGTCTCTTGTGTTCCGAGGCCATGTCTGTACATGCTAGGCTCGTCAAGTTAACCTAAGTGTTTCGCGTGTGTAAATCTGGCTTACACCCGTTGTATGTGAACGTAAGAATCTATCACACCCGATCATCACGTGGTGCTTCGAAACGACGAACTTTCGCAACGGTGCACAGTTAGGGGGAACACTTTCTTGAAATTTTAATGAGGGATCATCTTATTTACTACCGTCGTTCTAAGCAAATAAGATGCATAAACATGATAAACATCACATGCAATCAAATAGTGACATGATATGGCCAATATCATTTTGCTCCTTTTGATCTCCATCTTCGGGGCTCCATGATCATCATCGTCACCGGCATGACACCATGATCTCCATCATCATGATCTCCATCATCGTGTCTCCATGAAGTTGTCTCGCCAACTTATTACTTCTACTACTATGGCTACCGGTTAGCAATAAAGTAAAGTAATTACATGGCGTTGTTCAATGACACGCAGGTCATACAATAAATAAAGACAACTCCTATGGCTCCTGCCGGTTGTCATACTCATCGACATGCAAGTCGTGATTCCTATTACAAGAACATGATCAATCTCATACATCACATATCATTCATCACATTCTTCTTGGCCATATCACATCACATAGCATACCCTGCAAAAACAAGTTAGACGTCCTCTAATTGTTGTTTGCATGTTTTACGTGGCTGCTATGGGTTTCTAGCAAGAACGTTTCTTACCTACGCAAAAACCACAACGTGATATGCCAATTGCTATTTACCCTTCATAAGGACCCTTTTCATCGAATCCGATCCGACTAAAGTGGGAGAGACTGGCACCCGCTAGCCACCTTATGCAACAAGTGCATGTCAGTCGGTGGAACCTGTCTCACGTAAGAGTACGTGTAAGGTCGGTCCGGGCCGCTTCATCCCACAATACCGTCGAAACAAGATTGGACTAGTAACGGTAAGCATATTGAACAAAATCAACGCCCACAACTACTTTGTGTTCTACTCGTGCAAAGAATCTACGCAATAGACCTAGCTCATGATGCCACTGTTGGGGAACGTAGCAGAAATTCAAAATTTTCCTACGTGTCACCAAGATCTATCTATGGAGAAACCAGCAACGAGGGGAGGGAGAGTGCATCTACATACCCTTGTAGATCGCTAAGCGGAAGCGTTCAAGAGAACGGGGTTGAAGGAGTCGTACTCGTCGTGATCCAAATCACCGGAGATCCTAGTGCCGAATGGACGGCACCTCCGCGTTCAACACACGTACAGCCCGATGACGTCTCCCATGCCTTGATCCAGAAAGGAGAGAGGGAGAGGCTGAGGAAGACTCCATCCAGCAGCAACACAACGGCGTGGTGGTGATGGAGGAGCGTGGCAATCCTGCAGGGCTTCGCCAAGCACCGCGGGAGAGGAGGAGTACTTGGGAGAGGGGGAGGGCTGTGCCAGAACTTGGGTGCGGCTGCCCTCCCACCCCCGACATATATATAGGGGCAAGGGAGAGGGGGGTCGGCCCCCTCAGATCCAATCTGAGGAGGGGGCGGCGGCCAGGGGGGTTGCCTTGCCCCCCTTTAGGGTTTCCCCCAAGCCCTAGGCGCCTTGGGCCTTGGTGGGGGGGGGGGTGCACCAGCCCACCTGGGGCTGGTCCCCTCCCACACTTGGCCCATGCAGCCCCCTGGGGCCGGTGGCCCCACTTGGTGGACCCCCGGGACCCATCCGGTGGTCCCGGTACGTTACCGATAAAACCCGAAACTTTTCCGGTGACCAAAACAGGACTTCCCATATATAAATCTTTACCTCCGGACCATTCTGGAACTCCTCTGACGTCGGGGATCTCATCCAGGACTCCGAACAACATTCGGTAACCACATACAAACTTCCTTTATAACCCTAGCGTCATCGAACCTTAAGTGTGTAGACCCTACGGGTTCGGGAACCATGTAGACATGACCGAGACGTTCTCCGTTCAATAACCAATAGTGGGATCTGGATACCCATGTTGGCTCCCACATGTTCCACGATGATCTCATCGGATGAACCACGATGTCAAGGACTCAATCAATCCTGTATACAATTCCCTTTGTCTATCGGTATTGTACTTGCCCGAGATTCGATCGTCGGTATACCGATACCTTGTTCAATCTCGTTACCGGCAAGTCTCTTTACTCGTTCCGTATAACATCATCCCGTGATCAACCCCTTGGTCACATTGTGCAAATTATGATGATGTCCTACCGACTGGGCCCAGAGATATCTCTCCGTTTACACGGAGTGACAAATCCCAGTCTCGATTCGTGCCAACCCAACAGACACTTTCGGAGATACCTGTAGTGCACCTTTATAGCCACCCAGTTACGTTGTGACGTTTGGTACACCCAAAGCATTCCTACGGTATCCGGGAGTTGCACAATCTCGTGGTCTAAGGAAATGATACTTGACATTAGAAAAGCTTTAGCATACGAACTATGATTTTTGTGTTAGGCTTAGGATTGGGTCTTGTCCATCACATCATTCTACTAATGATGTGATCCTGTTATCAATGACATCCAATGTCCATGGTCAGGAAACCGTAACCATCTATTGATCAACGAGCTAGTCAATTAGAGGCTTACTAGGGACATGGTGTTGTCTATGTACCCACACATGTATCTGAGTTTCCTATCAATACAATTATAGCATGGATAATAAACGATTATCATGAACAAGGAAATATAATAATAACCAATTTATTATTGCCTCTAGGGCATATTTCCAACACTTATATACCACAAGCATTGGTCCCGGTTTGTGGCACCAACTGGGACCAAAGGCCTCTTTTTAGCGGCCCAAAGGGCGAGAAGCGGCGGCCTTTGGTCTCGGTTGGTGACACGAACCGAGACTAAAGGGGGAGCATTGGTCCGGTTGGTGCCACGAACCGGGACCAAAGGGTGGCATTGGTCCCAGTTCGTGGCACCAACCGGGACCAATGGCCTTGCACAGCGGCGTGCTGGTGGGAGTTTAGTCCCACCTCGCTAGTTGAGAGCACCCCGCACCTGTTTATAAGCACTGCTGCCTCCTCTCTCTCGAACTCCTCTGAACTGCAGGCCTATGGGCCTAATCTGACACTGCTTTGCCTATGGGCCTTCTGCGGGCCTGAATCCTGGCCCATGGTAGGGTTTCTAGTCGTATTCAGGCCGTGGGGGCCCAGTAGGAGGCACTTTTTTTGTTTTTTTGTTTTCTTTACTTATTGTTGCTATTTTTTTTCCAGTTTTTTTGTTTTGTTTTCTGCATTATTTATTTTCTTTTGTTTTTTGCTTTATTTTTTTATTTATTTTTGCTTTTAGTTTTAGGAAAATTATAAACTTTCTGTTAGTGCCATTAGTTTTCAAATTTGAAAACAATTTTTTTGTTTTTTTGTTTTCTTTCTTGCTTTATTTATTTTATTTTGTTTCTACTTACAAAAAAATACTTATTGTTGCTATTTTTAATTTTGTCCAGTTTTTTTGTTTTGTTTCCTGCATTATTTATTTTCTTTTGTTTTTTGCTTTATTTTTTAATTCTTTTTTGCTTTTAGTTTTAGAAAAATTATAAACTTTCTGTTAGTGCCATTAGTGTTCAAATTTGAAAACACTTTTTTTGTTTTTTTGTTTTCTTTGTTGCTTTATTTATTTTATTTTGTTTCTACGTACAACAAAATACTTATTGTTGCTATTTTTATTTTGTTTCCAGTTTTTTTTTGTTTTGTTTTCTGCATTATTTATTTTCTTTTGTTTTTTCTTTATTTTTAATTCTTTTTGCTTTTAGGTCAGCAAAATTATAAACTTTCTGTTAGTGCTATTAGTTTTCAAATTTGAATAGTTAAAATTTGAATTCTTTGAAATTTGTGTGAATCACAAGTTTGAGATTAACTTTACTAAAAAAATGAACATAGATGTGCCTATAGAGAAAATTCAACCTAAATTCATAATAAATTTCTATGAATTTCAGAGAAATTCACTATGAATTTATGTCAAAGTCCCTGTATAGGGGCATCTATTTTCACTTTGAGAGGAGCTCAACAAGGCAGAGAGGGACGAGCTTATAAACCGGTGTGAGCGCCCTTCGGTTGGCGAGGTGGGACTAAACTCTGAGCACAACGAGGCCAACCCTTTAGTCCCGGTTTGTGGCACAAACCGGGACTAATGGTCATGGGCCAGGGGCAAGGCGCATTGGGCCCGGTTCGTGCGTGGAACCGGGACCAAAAGGTCCAGACGAACCGGGACCAATGGCCCATGTGGCTGCCCTCTTGAGAGTGTTCTTGGTGAGAACATAGTTGACAAGGAGAGAACCGGGATTAATGGTATTACGAGGGCCGAACCATAAGACATTAAAGCATTTCAAATGAACTCTGAAAAAGTTGAAAGTTGGCATGGTATCATAATTTCACCCACATAGCATGTGCATGTAGAAAACGGACAATGGTATCATACTCGTCTGTTACAAAGTTGGCATGGTATCATCATAATAGTTGCGGGAGAAAGTCTTCACTTTTTCTTCGCTGTCATTTGCTTATTACACCGTAACCACGGATAATCTTCATCGTTTATCAGGATGTTGGGGTCAGCCTTGACTTTGAAGGGAGGAATTTCATGAAACTTTTCATAATCTTCAGACATGTCTGTCTTGCCCTCCACTCCCACGATGTCCCTTTTTCCTGAAAGAACTATGTGGTGCTTTGGCTCATCGTATGATGTATTCGCTTCCTTATCTTTTCTTTTTCTCGGTCTGGTAGACATGTCCTTCACATAGATAACCTGTGCCACATCATTGGCTAGGACGAACGGTTCGTCAATGTACCCAAGATTTTTCAGATCCACTGTTGTAATTCCGTACTGTGGGTCTACCTGTACCCCGCCTCCTGACAGATTGACCCATTTGCACTTAAACAAAGAGACCTTAAAATCATGTCCATAGTCAAGTTCCCATATGTCCACTATGTAACCATAATATGTGTCCTTTCCCCTCTCGGTTGTTGCATCAAAGCGGACACCGCTGTTTTGGTTGGTGCTCTTTTGATCTTGGTCAATCGTGTAAAATGTATTCCCATTTATCTCGTATCCTTTCCAAATCGTAGCAGTCGAAGATGGTCCCCTGGATAATAAGTACAACTCATCACAAACAGTGTTGTCACCTCTGAGACGTGTTTCCAACCAACTGCTGAAAGTCCTGATGTGTTCACATATAATCCAGTTGTCGCACTGCTCCGGGTGTTTGGAGCGCAGACTGTTCTTGTGTTCATCGACATACGGGGTCACCAAGGTAGAGTTCTGTAGAACTATGTGTTGGAAATATGCCCTAGAGGCAATAATAAATTGATTATTATTATATTTCCTTGTTCATGATAATCGTTTATTATCCATGCTAGAATTGTATTGATAGGAAACTCAGATACATGTGTGGATACATAGACAACACCATGTCCCTAGTAAGCCTCTAGTTGACTAGCTCGTTAGTCAATAGATGGTTACGGTTTCCTGACCATGGACATTGGATGTCGTTGATAACGGGATCACATCATTAGGAGAATGATGTGATGGACAAGACCCAATCCTAAGCCTAGCACAAGATCATGTAGTTCGTATGCTAAAGCTTTTCTAATGTCAAGTATCATTTCCTTAGACCATGAGATTGTGCAACTCCCGGATACCGTAGGAGTGCTTTGGGTGTGCCAAACGTCACAACGTAACTGGGTGGCTATAAAGGTACACTACGGGTATCTCTGAAAGTGTCTGTTGGGTTGGCACGAATCGAGATTGGGATTTTGTCACTCCGTGTAAACGGAGAGGTATCTCTGGGCCCACTCGGTAGGACATCATCATAATGTGCACAATGTGACCAAGGGGTTGATCACGGGATGATGTGTTACGGAACGAGTAAAGAGACTTGCCGGTAACGAGATTGAACAAGGTATCGGTATACCGACGATCGAATCTCGGGCAAGTACCATACCGCTAGACAAAGGGAATTGTATACGGGATTGATTGAGTCCTTGACATCGTGGTTCATCCGATGAGATCATCGTGGAACATGTGGGAGCCAACATGGGTATCCAGATCCCGCTGTTGGTTATTGACCGGAGAACATCTCGGTCATGACTACATGTCTCCCGAACCCGTAGGGTCTACACACTTAAGGTTCGATGACGCTAGGGTTATAAAGGAAGTTTGTATGTGGTTACCGAATGTTGTTCGGAGTCCCGGATGAGATCCCGGACGTCACGAGGAGTTCCGGAATGGTCCGGAGGTAAAGATTTATATATAGGAAGTCCTGTTTCGGCCATCGGGACAAGTTTCGGGGTCATCGGTATTGTACCGGGACCACCGGAAGGGTCCCGGGGGCCCACCGGGTGGGGCCACCTGCCCCGGGGGGCCACATGGGCTGTAGGGGGTGCGCCTTGGCCTACATGGGCCAAGGGCACCAGCCCCTAGAGGCCCATGCGCCAAGATATAGGAAAAAGGGGAGAGTCCTAAAGGGGGAAGGCACCTCCGAGGTGCCTTGGGGAGGATGGACTCCTCCCCCCCTCTTAGCCGCACCCCTTCCTTGGAGGAAGGGGCAAGGCTGCGCCTCCCCCCTCTCCCCTGCCCCTATATATAGTGGAGGGGAGGGAGGGCATCCATACCTGAGCCCTTGGCGCCTCCCTCCCTCCCGTGACACCTCCTCCTCTCCCGTAGGTGCTTGGCGAAGCCCTGCAGGATTGCCACGCTCCTCCATCACCACCACGCCGTTGTGCTGCTGCTGGATGGAGTCTTCCTCAACCTCTCCCTCTCTCCTTGCTGGATCAAGGCGTGGGAGACATCGTCGAGCTGTACGTGTGTTGAACGCGGAGGTGCCGTCCGTTCGGCACTAGGATCATCGGTGATCTGAATCACGACGAGTACGACTCCATCAACCCCGTTCACTTGAACGCTTCCGCTTAGCGATCTACAAGGGTATGTAGATGCACTCTCCTTCTACTCGTTGCTGGTCTCTCCATAGATAGATCTTGGTGACACGTAGGAAAATTTTGAATTTCTGCTACGTTCCCCAACAGTGGCATCATGAGCTAGGTCTATTGCGTAGATTCTTTGCACGAGTAGAACACAAAGTAGTTGTGGGCGTCGATATTGTTCAATATGCTTGCCGTTACTAGTCTTATCTTGATTCGGCGGCATCGTGGGATGAAGCGGCCCGGACCAACCTTACACGTACGCTTACGTGAGACCGGTTCCACCGACAAACATGCACTAGTTGCATAAGGTGGCTGGCGGGTGTCTGTCTCTCCCACTTTAGTCGGATCGGATTCGATGAAAAGGGTCCTTATGAAGGGTAAATAGCAATTGGCATATCACGTTGTGGTTCATGCGTAGGTAAGAAACGTTCTTGCTAGAAACCCATAGCAGCCACGTAAAACATGCAAACAACAATTAGAGGACGTCTAACTTGTTTTTGCAGGGTATGCTATGTGATGTGATATGGCCAAAAAGGATGTGATGAATGATATATGTGATGTATGAGATTGATCATGTTCTTGTAATAGGAATCACGACTTGCATGTCGATGAGTATGACAACCGGCAGGAGCCATAGGAGTTGTCTTTATTTATTTGTGACCTGCGTGTCAACTTAAACGTCATGTAATTACTTTACTTTATTGCTAACCGTTAGCCATAGTAGTAGAAGTAATAGTTGGCGAGGCAACTTCATGAAGACACGATGATGGAGATCATGATGATGGAGATCATGGTGTCATGCCGGTGACGATGATGATCATGGAGCCCCGAAGATGGAGATCAAAAGGAGCAAAGTGATGATGGCCATATCATGTCACTATTTGATTGCATGTGATGTTTATCATGTTTATACATCTTATTTGCTTAGAACGACGGTAGTAAATAAGATGATCCCTTACAACAATTTCAAGAAGTGTTCTCCCCTAACTGTGCACCGTTGCGACAGTTCGTGTTTCGAAGCACCACGTGATGATCGGGTGTTAGATTCTAACGTTCACATACAACGGGTGTAAGACAGATTTACACACGCGAAACACTTAGGGTTAACTTGACGAGCCTAGCATGTACAGACATGGCCTCGGAACACGGAGACCGAAAGGTCGAACATGAGTCGTATAGAAGATACGATCAACATGAAGATGTTCACCGATGATGACTAGTCCGTCTCACGTGATGATCGGACACGGCCTAGTTTGACTCGGATCATGTAATCACTTAGATGACTAGAGGGATGTCTATCTGAGTGGGAGTTCATAAGATGAACTTAATTATCCTGAACATAGTCAAAAGGTTTTTGCAAATTATGTCGTAGCTCACGCTATAGTTCTACTGTTTAGATATGTTCCTAGAGAAAAATTAGTTGAAAGTTGATAGTAGCAATTATGCGGACTAGGTCCGTAAACTGAGGATTGTCCTCATTGCTTCATAGAAGGCTTATGTCCTTAATGCACCGCTCAGTGTGCTGAACCTCGAACGTTGTCTGTGGTTGTTGCGAACATCTGACATACACGTTTTGATAACTACGTGATAGTTCAGTTAAACGGTTTAGAGTTGAGGCACCAAAGACGTTTTTGAAACATCGCGAAACATATGAGATGTTTTGAGGGCTGAAATTGGGATTTCAGGCTCGTGCCCATGTCAAGAGGTATAAGACCTCCGATGACTTTCTTAACCTGCAAACTAAGGAGAAAAGCTCAATTGTTGAGCTTGTGCTCAGATTGTCTGAGTACAACAATCATTTGAATCGAGTGGGAGTTGATCTTCCAGATAAGACAGTGATGGTTCTCCAAAGTCATTGCCACCAAGCTGTTAGAGCTTCGTGATGAACTATAACATATCAGGGATAGATATGATGATCCTTGAGGTATTCGCGATGTTTGACACCGCGAAAGTAGAAATCAAGAAGGAGCATCAATTGTTGATGGTTGGTGAAACCACTAGTTTCAAGAAGGGCAAGGGCAAGAAGGGATACTTCATGAAACGGCAAATCAGCTGCTGCTCTAGTGAAGAAACCCAAGGTAAAACCCAAACCCGAGACTAAGTGCTTCTGTAATAAGGGGAACAACCACTAGAGCAGAATTACCCTAGATACTTGGTAGATAAGAAGGCTGGCAAGGTCGATAGAAGTATATTGGATATACATTGTGTTAATGTGTACTTTGCTAGTACTCCTAGTAGCACCAGGGTATTAGATACCGGTTCGGTTGCTAAGTGTTAGTAACTCGAAACAAAAGGCTACGGAATAAACGGAGACTAGCTAAAGGTGAGCTGACGATATGTGTTGGAAGTTTTTCCAAGCTTGATATGATCAAGCATCGCACGCTCCCTCTACCAAAGAGATTGGTGTTAAACCTAAATAATTGTTATTTGGTGTTTGCGTTGAGCATAGACATGATTGGATTACGTCTATCGCAATACGGTTATTCATTTAAGGAGAATAATGGTTACTCTGTTTATTTGAATAATACCTTCAATGGTCTTACACCTAAAATGAATGGTTTATTAAATCTCGATCGTAGTGATACACATGTTCATGCCAAAAGATAGTAATGATAGTACCACCTACTTGTGGCACTGCCACGTAAGTCATATCGGTATAAAACGCATGAAGAAGCTCCATATTGATGGATCTTTGGGCTCACTCGTTTTTGAAAAGTTTGAGACATGCGAACCATGTCTATTGGTGTATATGCATGAAGAAACTCCATGCAAATGGACCGTTTTGACTCACTTGATTTTGAATCACTTGGGACATGCAAATCATACCACATGGGCAAGATGACTGAAAAGCCTCGTTTTCAGTAAGATGGAACAAGATAGCAACTTGTTGGAAGTAACACATTTTGATGTGTGCAGTCCAATGAGTGCTGAGGCATGCAGTGAATATCGTTATGTTCTTACTTCACAGATGATTCGAGTAGATGTTGAGTATATTTACTTGATGAATCACGAGTCTGAATTATTGAAAGGTTCAAGTAATTTCAGTGTGAAGTTGAAAGATCGTCGTGACAAGAGGATAAAAGATCTATGATATGATCATAGAGATGAATATCTGAATCACGAGTTTGGCACAGAATTAAGACATTGTGGAAATTGTTTCACAACTGATACAGCCTGGAACACCATAGTGTGATGGTGTGTCCAAACGTCATAGTTGCACCCTATTGGATATGGTGCATACCATGATGTCTCTTATCGAGTTACCACTATCGTTCATGGGTTAGGCATTAGAGACAACCACATTCACTTTAAATAGGGCACCACGTAATTTCGTTGAGATGACACCGTATGAACTATGGTTTAGAGAAACCTAAGTTGTCGTTTCTTAAAAGTTTGGGGCTGCGACGCTTATGTGAAAAGGTTTCAGGCTGATAAGCTCGAACCCAAAGCGGATAAAATGCATCTTCATAGGACACCCAAAACAGTTGGGTATACCTCCTAATTCAGATCCGAAAGCAATAGGGATTGTTTCTTGAATCGGGTCCTTTTTCGAGGAAAGGTTTCTCTCGAAAAGTTGAGTGGGAGGATGGTGGAGACTTGATGAGGTTATTGAACCGTCACTTCAACAAGTGTGTAGCAGGGCACAGGAAGTTGTTCCTGTGGCACGTACACCAACTGAAGTGGAAGCTTATGATAGTGATCATGAAACTTCGGATCAAGTCACTACCAAACCTCGTAGGGATGACAAGGATACGTACTACTTCAGAGTGGTACAGTAATCCTGTCTTGGAAGTCATGTTGCTAGACAACAATGAACCTACGAGCTATGGAGAAGCGATGGTGGGCCCGGATTCCGATAAATGGCTCAAGGCCATAAAACCCGAGAGAGGATCCATGTATGAAAACAAAGTGTAGACTTTGGAAGAACTACTTGATGGTCGTAAGGCTGTTAGGTACATATGGATTTTGAAAGGAAGACAGACAATGATGGTAAGTGTCACCATTGAGAAAGCTCGACTTGTCGTTAAGATGTTTTTCGACAAGTTCAAGGAGTTGACTACGATGAGACTTTCTCACTCGTAGCGATGCTAAGAGTCTGTTGGAATTATATTAGCAATTACTGCATTATTTATGAAATCTTGCAGATAGGATGTCAAAACATTGTTTCCTCGACGATTCTTGAGGAAAGGTTGTATGTGATACAACCGGAAGGTTTTGTCTATCCTGAAATATGCTAATAAGTATGCAAAGCTCCAGCAATCCTTCTGAGGACTGGAGTGAGCATCTCGGAGTTGGAATGTATGCTTTGATGATGATCAAAGATTTTGGGTGTATACAAAGTTTATGAGAAACTTGTATTTCCAAAGAAGTGAGTGGGAGCACTATAGAATTTCTGATGAGTATATGTTGTTGACATATTAATGATCAGAAATGACGTAGAATTTCTGGAAAGCATATAGGGTTATTTGGAAAGTGTTTTCAATGGAAAACCTGGATTAAGCTACTTGAACATTGAGCATCAAGATCTATAAGGATAGATCAAAACGCTTAATAGTACTTTCAAATGAGCACATGCCTTGACGTGATCTTGAAGGTGTTCAAGATGGATCAGTCAAAGAAGGAGTTCTTGCCTGAGTTGTAAGGTATGAAGTTAAGACTTAAAGCTCGACCATGGCAGAATAGAGAGAAAGGAACGAAGGTCGTCCCCTATGCTTAAGACATAGGCTCTACAGTATGCTATGCTGTGTACCGCACCTGAAGTGTGCTTTACCATGAGTCAGTCAAGGGGTACAAGAGTGATCCAAGAATGGATCACAGGACAGCGGTCAAAGTTATCCTTAGTAACTAGTGGACTAAGGAATTTTCTCAATTATGGAGGTGGTAAAAGAGTTCGTCGTAAAGGGTTACGTCGATGCAAGCTTAACACCTATCCGGATAGCTCTGAGTAGAGATACCGGATACGTATAATGGAGCAACAATTTAGAATAGCTCCAAGTAGAACAGTTATTTGGAATAGCTCCAAATAGAACGTGGTAGCTGCATCTAGGAGATGACATAGAGATTTGTAAAGCACACACGGATCTGAAAGGTTCAGACCCGTTGACTATAACCTCTCTCACAAGCATAACATGATCAAACCCAGAACTCATCGAGTGTTAATCACATGGTAAATGTGAACTAGATTATTGACTCTAGTAAACTCTTTGGGTGTTAGTCACATGGGGATGTGACCTTGAGTGTTAATCACATATCGATGTGAACTAGATTATTGACTCTAGTGCAAGTGGGAGACTGTTGGAAATATGCCCTAGAGGCAATAATAAATTGATTATTATTATATTTCCTTGTTCATGATAATCGTTTATTATCCATGCTAGAATTGTATTGATAGGAAACTCAGATACATGTGTGGATACATAGACAACACCATGTCCCTAGTAAGCCTCTAGTTGACTAGCTCGTTAATCAATAGATGGTTACGGTTTCCTGACCATGGACATTGGATGTCGTTGATAACGGGATCACATCATTAGGAGAATGATGTGATGGACAAGACCCAATCCTAAGCCTAGCACAAGATCATGTAGTTCGTATGCTAAAGCTTTTCTAATGTCAAGTATCATTTCCTTAGACCATGAGATTGTGCAACTCCCGGATACCGTAGGAGTGCTTTGGGTGTGCCAAACGTCACAACGTAACTGGGTGGCTATAAAGGTACACTACGGGTATCTCTGAAAGTGTCTGTTGGGTTGGCACGAATCGAGATTGGGATTTTGTCACTCCGTGTAAACGGAGAGGTATCTCTGGGCCCACTCGGTAGGACATCATCATAATGTGCACAATGTGACCAAGGGGTTGATCACGGGATGATGTGTTACGGAACGAGTAAAGAGACTTGCCGGTAACGAGATTGAACAAGGTATCGGTATACCGACGATCGAATCTCGGGCAAGTACCATACCGCTAGACAAAGGGAATTGTATACGGGATTGATTGAGTCCTTGACATCGTGGTTCATCCGATGAGATCATCGTGGAACATGTGGGAGCCAACATGGGTATCCAGATCCCGCTGTTGGTTATTGACCGGAGAACATCTCGGTCATGACTACATGTCTCCCGAACCCGTAGGGTCTACACACTTAAGGTTCGATGACGCTAGGGTTATAAAGGAAGTTTGTATGTGGTTACCGAATGTTGTTCGGAGTCCCGGATGAGATCCCGGACGTCACGAGGAGTTCCGGAATGGTCCGGAGGTAAAGATTTATATATAGGAAGTCCTGTTTCGGCCATCGGGACAAGTTTCGGGGTCATCGGTATTGTACCGGGACCACCGGAAGGGTCCCGGGGGCCCACCGGGTGGGGCCACCTGCCCCGGGGGGCCACATGGGCTGTAGGGGGTGCGCCTTGGCCTACATGGGCCAAGGGCACCAGCCCCTAGAGGCCCATGCGCCAAGATATAGGAAAAAGGGGAGAGTCCTAAAGGGGAAGGCACCTCCGAGGTGCCTTGGGGAGGATGGACTCCTCCCCCCCCTCTTAGCCGCACCCCTTCCTTGGAGGAAGGGGCAAGGCTGCGCCTCCCCCCTCTCCCCTGCCCCTATATATAGTGGAGGGGAGGGAGGGCATCCATACCTGAGCCCTTGGCGCCTCCCTCCCTCCCGTGACACCTCCTCCTTTCCCGTAGGTGCTTGGCGAAGCCCTGCAGGATTGCCACGCTCCTCCATCACCACCACGCCGTTGTGCTGCTGCTAGATGGAGTCTTCCTCAACCTCTCCCTCTCTCCTTGCTGGATCAAGGCGTGGGAGACATCGTCGAGCTGTACGTGTGTTGAACGCGGAGGTGCCGTCCGTTCGGCACTAGGATCATCGGTGATCTGAATCACGACGAGTACGACTCCATCAACCCCGTTCACTTGAACTCTTCCACTTAGCGATCTACAAGGGTATGTAGATGCACTCTACTTCCCCTCGTTGCTAGTCTCTCCATAGATAGATCTTGGTGACACGTAGGAAAATTTTGAATTTCTGCTACGTTCCCCAACAGTGGCATCATGAGCTAGGTCTATTGCGTAGATTCTTTGCACGAGTAGAACACAAAGTAGTTGTGGGCGTCGATATTGTTCAATATGCTTGCCGTTACTAGTCTTATCTTGATTCGGCGGCATCGTGGGATGAAGCGGCCCGGACCAACCTTACACGTACGCTTACGTGAGACCGGTTCCACCGACAAACATGCACTAGTTGCATAAGGTGGCTGGCGGGTGTCTGTCTCTCCCACTTTAGTCGAATCGGATTCGATGAAAAGGGTCCTTATGAAGGGTAAATAGCAATTGGCATATCACGTTGTGGTTCATGCGTAGGTAAGAAACGTTCTTGCTAGAAACCCATAGCAGCCACGTAAAACATGCAAACAACAATTAGAGGACGTCTAACTTGTTTTTGCAGGGTATGCTATGTGATGTGATATGGCCAAAAAGGATGTGATGAATGATATATGTGATGTATGAGATTGATCATGTTCTTGTAATAGGAATCACGACTTGCATGTCGATGAGTATGACAACCGGCAGGAGCCATAGGAGTTGTCTTTATTTATTTGTGACCTGCGTGTCAACTTAAACGTCATGTAATTACTTTACTTTATTGCTAACCGTTAGCCATAGTAGTAGAAGTAATAGTTGGCGAGGCAACTTCATGAAGACACGATGATGGAGATCATGATGATGGAGATCATGGTGTCATGCCGGTGACGATGATGATCATGGAGCCCCGAAGATGGAGATCAAAAGGAGCAAAGTGATGATGGCCATATCATGTCACTATTTGATTGCATGTGATGTTTATCATGTTTATACATCTTATTTGCTTAGAACGACGGTAGTAAATAAGATGATCCCTTACAACAATTTCAAGAAGTGTTCTCCCCTAACTGTGCACCGTTGCGACAGTTCGTGTTTCGAAGCACCACGTGATGATCGGGTGTTAGATTCTAACGTTCACATACAACGGGTGTAAGACAGATTTACACACGCGAAACACTTAGGGTTAACTTGACGAGCCTAGCATGTACAGACATGGCCTCGGAACACGGAGACCGAAAGGTCGAACATGAGTAGTATAGAAGATACGATCAACATGAAGATGTTCACCGATGATGACTAGTCCGTCTCACGTGATGATCGGACACGGCCTAGTTTGACTCGGATCATGTAATCACTTAGATGACTAGAGGGATGTCTATCTGAGTGGGAGTTCATAAGATGAACTTAATTATCCTGAACATAGTCAAAAGGTTTTTGCAAATTATGTCGTAGCTCACGCTATAGTTCTACTGTTTAGATATGTTCCTAGAGAAAAATTAGTTGAAAGTTGATAGTAGCAATTATGCGGACTAGGTCCGTAAACTGAGGATTGTCCTCATTGCTTCATAGAAGGCTTATGTCCTTAATGCACCGCTCAGTGTGCTGAACCTCGAACGTTGTCTGTGGTTGTTGCGAACATCTGACATACACGTTTTGATAACTACGTGATAGTTCAGTTAAACGGTTTAGAGTTGAGGCACCAAAGACTTATTTGAAACATCGGAAAACATATGAGATGTTTTGAGGGCTGAAATTGGGATTTCAGGCTCGTGCCCATGTCAAGAGGTATAAGACCTCCGATGAGTTTCTTAACCTGCAAACTAAGGAGAAAAACTCAATTGTTGAGCTTGTGCTCAGATTGTCTGAGTACAACAATCATTTGAATCGAGTGGGAGTTGATCTTCCAGATAAGACAGTGATGGTTCTCCAAAGTCATTGCCACCAAGCTGTTAGAGCTTCGTGATGAACTATAACATATCAGGCATAGATATGATGATCCTTGAGGTATTCGCGATGTTTGACACCGCGAAAGTAGAAATCAAGAAGGAGCATCAATTGTTGATGGTTGGTGGAACCACTAGTTTCAAGAAGGGCAAGGGCAAGAAGGGATACTTCATGAAACGGCAAATCAGCTGCTGCTCTAGTGAAGAAACCCATGGTAAAACCCAAACCCGAGACTAAGTGCTTCTGTAATAAGGGGAACAACCACTAGAGCAGAATTACCCTAGATACTTGGTAGATAAGAAGGCTGGCAAGGTCGATAGAAGTATATTGGATATACATTGTGTTAATGTGTACTTTGCTAGTACTCCTAGTAGCACCAGGGTATTAGATACCGGTTCGGTTGCTAAGTGTTAGTAACTCGAAACAAAAGGCTACGGAATAAACGGAGACTAGCTAAAGGTGAGCTGACGATATGTGTTGGAAGTTTTTCCAAGCTTGATATGATCAAGCATCGCACGCTCCCTCTACCAAAGAGATTGGTGTTAAACCTAAATAATTGTTATTTGGTGTTTGCGTTGAGCATAGACATGATTGGATTACGTCTATCGCAATACGGTTATTCATTTAAGGAGAATAATGGTTACTCTGTTTACTTGAATAATACCTTCAATGGTCTTACACCTAAAATGAATGGTTTATTAAATCTCGATCGTAGTGATACACATGTTCATGCCAAAAGATAGTAATGATAGTACCACCTACTTGTCGCACTGCCACGTAAGTCATATCGGTATAAAACGCATGAAGAAGCTCCATATTGATGGATCTTTGGGCTCACTCGTTTTTGAAAAGTTTGAGACATGCGAACCATGTGTATTGGTGTATATGCATGAAGAAACTCCATGCAAATGGACCGTTTTGACTCACTTGATTTTGAATCACTTGGGACATGCAAATCATACCACATGGGCAAGATGACTGAAAAGCCTCGTTTTCAGTAAGATGGGACAAGATAGCAACTTGTTGGAAGTAACACATTTTGATGTGTACAGTCCAATGAGTGCCGAGGCATGCAGTGAATATCATTATGTTCTTACTTCACAGATGATTCGAGTAGATGTTGAGTATATTTACTTGATGAATCATGAGTCTGAATTATTGAAAGGTTCAAGTAATTTCAGTGTGAAGTTGAAAGATCGTCGTGACAAGAGGATAAAAGATCTATGATATGATCATAGAGATGAATATCTGAATCACGAGTTTGGCACAGAATTAAGACATTGTGGAAATTGTTTCACAACTGATACAGCCTGGAACACCGTAGTGTGATGGTGTGTCCAAACGTCATAGTTGCACCCTATTGGATATGGTGCATACCATGATGTCTCTTATCGAGTTACCACTATCGTTCATGGGTTAGGCATTAGAGACAGCCACATTCACTTTAAATAGGGCACCACATGATTTCGTTGAGACGACACCGTATGAACTATGGTTTGGAGAAACCTAAGTTGCCGTTTCTTGAAAGTTTGGGGCTGCGACGCTTATGTGAAAAGGTTTCAGGTTGATAAGCTCGAACCCAAAGCAGATAAAATGCATCTTCATAGGACACCCAAAACAGTTGAGTATACCTCCTAATTCAGATCCGAAAGCAACAGGGATTGTTTCTTGAATCGGGTCCTTTTTCGAGGAAAGGTTTCTCTCGAAAAGTTGAGTGGGAGGATGGTGGAGACTTAATGAGGTTATTGAACCGTCACTTCAACAAGTGTGTAGCAAGGCACAGGAAGTTGTTCCTGTGGCACGTACACCAACTGAAGTGGAAGCTTATGATAGTGATCATGAAACTTCGGATCGAGTCACTACCAAACCTCGTAGGGTGACAAGGATAACGTACTACTTCAGAGTGGTACAGTAATCCTGTCTTGGAAGTCATGTTGCTAGACAACAATGAACCTACGAGCTATGGAGAAGCGATGGTGGGCCCGGATTCCGATAAATGGCTCAAGGCCATAAAACCCGAGAGAGGATCCATGTATGAAAACAAAGTGTAGACTTTGGAAGAACTACTTGATGGTCGTAAGGCTGTTAGGTACATATGGATTTTGAAAGGAAGACAGACAATGATGGTAAGTGTCACCATTGAGAAAGCTCGACTTGTCGTTAAGATGTTTTTCGACAAGTTCAAGGAGTTGACTACGATGAGACTTTCTCACTCATAGCGATGCTAAGAGTCTGTTGGAATTATATTAGCAATTACTGCATTATTTATGAAATCTTGCAGATAGGATGTCAAAACATTGTTTCCTCGACGATTCTTGAGGAAAGGTTGTATGTGATACAACCGGAAGGTTTTGTCTATCCTGAAATATGCTAATAAGTATGCAAAGCTCCAGCAATCCTTCTGAGGACTGGAGTGAGCATCTCGGAGTTGGAATGTATGCTTTGATGATGATCAAAGATTTTGGGTGTATACAAAGTTTATGAGAAACTTGTATTTCCAAAGAAGTGAGTGGGAGCACTATAGAATTTCTGATGAGTATATGTTGTTGACATATTAATGATCAGAAATGACGTAGAATTTCTGGAAAGCATATAGGGTTATTTGGAAAGTGTTTTCAATGGAAAACCTGGATTAAGCTACTTGAACATTGAGCATCAAGATCTATAAGGATAGATCAAAACGCTTAATAGTACTTTCAAATGAGCACATGCCTTGACGTGATCTTGAAGGTGTTCAAGATGGATCAGTCAAAGAAGGAGTTCTTGCCTGAGTTGTAAGGTATGAAGTTAAGACTTAAAGCTCGACCATGGCAGAATAGAGAGAAAGGAACGAAGGTCGTCCCCTATGCTTAAGACATAGGCTCTACAGTATGCTATGCTGTGTACCGCACCTGAAGTGTGCTTTACCATGAGTCAGTCAAGGGGTACAAGAGTGATCCAGGAATGGATCACAGGACAGCGGTCAAAGTTATCCTTAGTAACTAGTGGACTAAGGAATTTTCTCAATTATGGAGGTGGTAAAAGAGTTCGTCGTAAAGGGTTACGTCGATGCAAGCTTAACACCTATCTGGATAGCTCTGAGTAGAGATACCGGATACGTATAATGGAGCAACAATTTAGAATAGCTCCAAGTAGAACAGTTATTTGGAATAGCTCCAAATAGAACGTGGTAGCTGCATCTAGGAGATGACATAGAGATTTGTAAAGCACACACGGATCTGAAAGGTTCAGACCCGTTGACTATAACCTCTCTCACAAGCATAACATGATCAAACCCAGAACTCATCGAGTGTTAATCACATGGTAAATGTGAACTAGATTATTGACTCTAGTAAACTCTTTGGGTGTTAGTCACATGGGGATGTGACCTTGAGTGTTAATCACATATCGATGTGAACTAGATTATTGACTCTAGTGCAAGTGGGAGACTGTTGGAAATATGCCCTAGAGGCAATAATAAATTGATTATTATTATATTTCCTTGTTCATGATAATCGTTTATTATCCATGCTAGAATTGTATTGATAGGAAACTCAGATACATGTGTGGATACATAGACAACACCATGTCCCTAGTAAGCCTCTAGTTGACTAGCTCGTTAGTCAATAGATGGTTACGGTTTCCTGACCATGGACATTGGATGTCGTTGATAACGGGATCACATCATTAGGAGAATGATGTGATGGACAAGACCCAATCCTAAGCCTAGCACAAGATCATGTAGTTCGTATGCTAAAGCTTTTCTAATGTCAAGTATCATTTCCTTAGACCATGAGATTGTGCAACTCCCGGATACCGTAGGAGTGCTTTGGGTGTGCCAAACGTCACAACGTAACTGGGTGGCTATAAAGGTACACTACGGGTATCTCTGAAAGTGTCTGTTGGGTTGGCACGAATCGAGATTGGGATTTTGTCACTCCGTGTAAACGGAGAGGTATCTCTGGGCCCACTCGGTAGGACATCATCATAATGTGCACAATGTGACCAAGGGGTTGATCACGGGATGATGTGTTACGGAACGAGTAAAGAGACTTGCCGGTAACGAGATTGAACAAGGTATCGGTATACCGACGATCGAATCTCGGGCAAGTACCATACCGCTAGACAAAGGGAATTGTATACAGGATTGATTGAGTCCTTGACATCGTGGTTCATCCGATGAGATCATCGTGGAACATGTGGGAGACAACATGAGTATCCAGATCCCGCTGTTGGTTATTGTCCGGAGAACATCTCGGTCATGACTACATGTCTCCCGAACCCGTAGGGTCTACACACTTAAGGTTCGATGACGCTAGGGTTATAAAGGAAGTTTGTATGTGGTTACCGAATGTTGTTCGGAGTCCCGGATGAGATCCCGGACGTCACGAGGAGTTCCGGAATGGTCCGGAGGTAAAGATTTATATATAGGAAGTCCTGTTTCGGCCATCGGGACAAGTTTCGGGGTCATCGGTATTGTACCGGGACCACCGGAAGGGTCCCGGGGGCCCACCGGGTGGGGCCACCTGCCCCGGGGGGCCACATGGGCTGTAGGGGGTGCGCCTTGGCCTACATGGGCCAAGGGCACCAGCCCCTAGAGGCCCATGCGCCAAGATATAGGAAAAAGGGGAGAGTCCTAAAAGGGGAAGGCACCTCCGAGGTGCCTTGGGGAGGATGGACTCCTCCCCCCCGTCAGCGGGTGCTCTCAACTTCCCATCTTTCTTACGGTCCTAACTGTGCCATCGCATCAACTTGGCATGCTCTCCGTTTCTGAACAGGCGATTCAACCGTGGTATTATAGGAGCATACCACATCACCTTCGCAGGAACCCTCTTCCCGGGGGGCTCGCCGTCAACATCACCAGGGTCATATCTTCTGATCTTATACCGTAATGCACCGCATACCGGGCATGCGTTCAGATCCTTGTACGCACCGCGGTAGAGGATGCAGTCATTAGGGCATGCATGTATCTTCTGCACCTCCAATCCTAGGGGGCATACGACCTTCTTTGCTGCGTATGTACTGTCGGGCAATTCGTTATCCTTTGGAAGCTTCTTCTTCAATATTTTCAGTAGTTTCTCAAATCCTTTGTCAGGCACAACATTCTCTGCCTTCCACTACAACAATTCCAGTATGATACCGAGCACATAGTTGTCATCGTACTCTTCTTCGTCGTCTTCCATCATAACCCCTATTTCTCCGTGTCTCGTCCTAACATTATAGTGTGGCATGAAACCTTGTAAAGCAGGTGGGTGTGAAGGATTTTTCGGTCAGAGTAAGACTTCGTATTCCCACATATAGGGCATGGACAACACATAAAACCATTCTGCTTGTTTGCCTCAGCCACTTCGAGAAAATCATGCACGCCCTTAATGTACTCGGAGGTGCGTCTGTCATCGTACATCCATTGCCGGTTCATCTGCTTGCATTATATATAATTAAGTGTGTCAAAAATCATTACAGAACATCATGAATAGACAATTAAGTGACCAAATTAATAGAAGTTCATCATCACACTAAAACCAAAGTACATACATAGTTCTCATCTAACAACATAAAGCTCTGCAGAGCATCTAAATTAATTAAACCATACATTGAAACTATGTAAAACATTTCAATGCGAAAACAAATGCGATCATAATCGCAACCAAGGTAACAACTGATCCAACGGCATAATGATACCAAGCCTCGGTATGAATGGCATATTTTCTAATATTTCTAATCTTCAAGCGCATTGCATCCATCTTGATCTTGTGATCATCGACAACATCCACAACATGCAACTCCAATATCATCTTCTCCTCCTCAATTTTTCTTATTTTTTCCTTCAAGAAATTGTTTTCTTCTTCAACTAAATTTAACCTCTCGACAATAGGGTCGGCTGGAATTTCCGGTTCAACAACCTCCTAGATAAATAAAATCTATGTCACATTGGTCGGCATAATTGTCATAAACAATAAACGAACCAAATAGTTATGAAAAGATAATATATACCACATCCGAATCATAGACAGGACGAGGACCGACAGGGGCGGATACCAAAACCATCGCACTATATAAGATGCAATAATAAAAGTAAGAAAATAATACAAGTATCTATCTAAACATACAAGTAAGAATATTTTTCCTTTTAGAAAGAAGATAAGAACAAGAGGCTCACCACGGTGGTGCCGGCGATGAGATCGGCGCGGGTGATCGACGGCGGTGAAGAAGGGAACGGGGCGTGACGGACTGCTAAACCTAGATAAATATTGAGGAAAATGGAGCTTGGAGAGGAGAAAGCTTAAGTAGTGTGGCTCGGGCATTCCATCGAACACCTTGTGTGCATAGGAGGTGAGCTAGAGCACCACCAAGCCCTCTCCCCCTCGGCGGCCAGAAAAAACAAAGCAGTGTGCTCTGCTCTTACGCGAGGGGGTATATGTAGGCACCTCATTGGTCCCGGTTGGTGGCATGAACCGGGACTAAAGGGCAGCCTTTGGTCCCGGTTCAAGCCACCAACCGGGACCAATGGTGGTGGGCCAGGAGCGAGGCCCATTGGTCCCGGTTCGACCCACCAACCGGGACCAAAAGGTCCAGACGAACCGGGACCAATGGCCCACGTGGCCCGGCCGGCCCCCGGGGCTCACGAACCGGGTCCAATGCCACCATCGGTCCCGGTTCTGGACTGAACCGGGACTAATGGGCATACCCGGCCTGGACCATTGCCCCCTTTTCTACTAGTGTAGCTAGTTCCGCACATCTCCCGTTGATTCTAGCTACTTTCATCAATGCCCATTTATAATGCTTCATTATCAGTTTGATTGACCTCTATTTCTCGTAAAGTGCTTGTGGTAGGAAGCCGGGAATAATTACTGTGGATACTACGTCTGCGAGTTCATCTACAACGCGACGACCAAGAATAGGCGGGGCTAGTCTAAAAGACAATATGAAGTGCGTAAGCAAAAATATGCACAAGTTTATTTTATTACCATCATTTCTGTTGAGTTTCATTCATATATATATGTATTGACCCCCTTATTCAAATTAGATGTGGGAGATGCGGAATGAACTCCTATGACAAGATCTCATACGAGCAATTCAAGAGGAATTGGCTGGATTCTTTCTTGACCATGTCATCAATAAAGCCGGAGAATACCACCATGCATGTGAAAGTTGAGTTCATATGTTAGGGTATTGTAAGAGATCTTACACATTGTATATATATATGTAGCCAGTAGCGTCGGATAGATATACGAAAACTTGTTGTTCGACGAATCTCTCGAAGAAGGAGAGGCCGATCACTTCTGTATATGTTCATGGCGATCTTCTGTACTTAATAGTTTCCTTCATCTGCTTACTAGATAGCTAGCGTGTCGAGTCCTCTGTATACGTAGTGTCAACCAAGCACGGAGATAAGAGATAACACAATATTTGAAACCCCTAAATTAATTCTACAAAAAACCCCAACCCCCCCCCCTTTCAGAAAAATAAAATAAAAACCCAGCCCCTGAAATGCTGATGCGTGGAAGCCTTTTGGTCCCGGTTGGTGGCACCAACCGGGACAAAAGGCCCCCCCTGCCTGGGCAAGCGGCAGCGGCCATGTGGAGCCCCCATCTGTCCCAGTTCCTGGGCGAACCGGGACTAAAGGGACAGGGCTTTAGTAACGACCCTTTAGTCCCGGTTCGTGAACTGGGACAAATGGCCCTCACGAACCGAGACGAATGGGTTTTTTTCTACTAGTGGTCTTGGATATCGTCCAAATTATTTTCTCTTCTATCAATTGCCCAATAGTAATTTGTTTATCCATCGTATGCTATTTTTTTGAGAGAAACCTCTAGTGAAATCTATGACCCCCGTGTCTGTTTCCTATCATATTGTTTTCAGATCTATGAATCCAAAAATATCTTGCTGCACTTTTTCTTTATTTATTTTATTTTATATTTTTGTTAGATCTATTTATCCAATCTCATACATTTTAATCTATCTCAATACAGAGGAGGGATTAACAACCCCTCTTACGCGTTGGGTTGCAATTTTTTGTTTTTTGTGTGAAGGTGCTGTTTACATAGTTTGATGGAACCTCCTACTGGATTGATACCTTGGTTTCATAACCGAGGGAAATACTTCCATTGCTGTGTTGCATCATCCTCTCCTCTTCGGGGAAATACCAACGCAGTTGCAAACAACAATCATTTTGCCACTCCACATTTCGTCCTCCGTCGGAGGGACGCCACCATGCTCCGGGGTAGCCTCCCATGGCCTGCAGCCGCCGCCATGCCGTTCGTGGTGGCAGATCCGCCATAGTCCCACAGCTCCACACGATGCCTGTCCCTTGTCGTGCCTCGCCCTGCGACCACCACCGGAGTCTGGGGCTGCCGCATTGGCTTGCCGTGTCGCATCGCGTCAAACAGCCTCAAGGAGCTACCATGGACGACCTCAAGGAAGGGAGGAGGGATGTGATGCAGTAGGGTTCGCTGCCCCACTTCAAACTAGGTCTGGAGAAAAAACTCGAAGCTCGCGAGCTAAACGAGTAGCTTGTGACTCGGCTTGAATTGACTCGAACTCGAATGATAATGAGTCAAGTCAAGCTTTAATTTAAGATTGCTTATAGACCAAGTTAAACGATCCGATGTCACGAGTACTCGTGTAACTCTTTAAGGTCGCTACAAAAACAACCTTTTTTAGGGGTAGTAAAACAATCGGCCACTAAGCACCTGCGTCCACAACACAATGCCCAGCTGTCAAGGAGACTCACAGATTGCACGCGACGATTTCTCTCCTTCCAGCTCTAGCAAAGTAGCGAGAGACCCCTCCTCTATTCCTCCTCGTGTCTCCTCTGTTATTCTTTCGTTTGTGAATCTTGACGGCGGCGGCCCCGCGTCTACGCCGCAACCCCACCTCTCTGGCCAACGGCCTGTGCTTCTGCGTGCGTGCATCATACACTCCCTGCCTGCATTGCTCATCTCCTCCTTCTTTTCCTTTATTACCTTCTATTACTGATCTATGTTTGCATTCTTTTGTCGAGAACCAGCGGCGAGCTGGCGGTGACCATCGAGGCGATCTTGTCTCACTGCATCGCCGGTATCAATTCAAGATGAATTTTTTCCATACAAAAGCAACATCTAGTCAATTGTTGATTGATTTTTTTCAATACCGGCTCCAAGACATTACCAACAGGCGTTGCTAGGAATAATGCAGACTGGAATCTTTATGGAACCAGTGCCAAGTCATTACCAACACAAGTACACAGCTGCTATCTTAACAAACGCAACTACACAGCTCCTATCTTGTCCTTCGGAATTAATCCGATCAGTTCTGCAACCTTCAGCTTCTTCCTGGCGTACCGCGCATATGTTCCAGACGACAAACTCTGAAAATGGAAAGAGTAAGCTACATACAAAACTGCAAGTGGATACAGTGTTTGACAATATCTACCCAACAACCATACCGTCCAATGGATCTCCTGTGCAATCAGCTCACGGGCTTTATATTCTGGAACCTATAGAGACACAAAAGAAGAAATCACACGAGAATATATCAGGAACCAATAAATGCTAAGACAACACCATACTATACTTACACTGTCACTAATGCCTTTTGTGCACCGAGCAAACTACAAAGAAAGAAGACCAAATCAATTTGCATTGTAAAAGATGTATTGATTTATAACAGAAGAAATCACACATAGAACGCCTGTGGAACAAAAAACCTACAACACGCTCCATGTTGGAATCGCCGTAATTCAGCTCATACTTCATACTGCGGTCGTGTGCTGAATACAAGTTTTCACCATAAACTTGCTCGAGAGCATCTCTGAAACTCAGCTGAACATTGTCCAAGGGAAAAATAAACAACATCACCAAGCATGAGTAGAGAAGAAAGTATTCACAAAACACAATCATCAGTAAAATAACAATGTTGTGTTTTGAAAAGGCTGATGTGTAGCGCTGACCAGATGATTATCATTGACCCGCCTCCAAATCTCATAGAAGATACCATCACGATCTTTCATAAACATGAGATTTATGCGTGCATCCCATATATACTCCTGAATTGAATCGAAGGAATGCAATTGTTAAATACAACTATAACAAGACCCGAATATCTGACTGAGCAAGGGATAGAGGAGTCCTACATGCAAACCAACAGCTGCTAGTTCCAGAGTCATGTTTTGAAACCCAGATGCGATCCTACATGCTTGGAATGTAGCCTTTGAATGTACACGCGCCCACTAAATAATAGAACAGAAAAGTTATTGTGGTGCCTCAAAATTTACATAAAGATTTTTAGTAATTTCATGGTTTTGAGAGGTCAAATATGCATACCTCAATAGACGACTCGTTTGTCAGCATATACTGTTCAAGCCACTGTCAAGAACAAACAATGTTAGTCCAGGAGAACAAAAATACTGAACAAAGTTCTAAACTTGAACTAGCTGATCATTCCAAAAGGCATACTTTAATTTCCTTCACAATTGTTTCCCAGAATTGGAGATAATCTCTATCAGCGTCAGGGGTGCTATAAAATGCTCGGTATCTACTCCAACTTGTATACTCATAGCCACCCTGCATCCATGTAAAACAACAGGAAAACGACATAGTTCAGCTGTCCTGAGACTAACAAGCACTGAACACAAGCGAACGGGATGCTCTTAAGATTACTGATTAGAGTACTTATGCAGTTCGAGAAGACCCAAATAACACATAGTACTAGAAAATATACGGGGACTCAGAAAAAGGGGCAAACTTTGTTTACGCGTACGAAAACAGGATAGTAGTTGTATTCTGGGAGCAGCCTATAGCATGTGCGCCCTGTTGGCGCCGCCTCTCGCAGCGCCGCTCTTCTTCTACCTTGCGCTGCCTCGCACAACTCTCTCTCTCTCTCTCCTTTCTATCTTCTCTCAAGATCACATGGACTCACACACACCAGGGAAGGAACCGAGAAACACGCACACGCACACATAAACCAAGGAGAAGACACGATAGCTTTGCCCAATCACTTCCCTTGGCTACCACGAATGGCTACATTGTTTCTCCTCACCTTACTTTTCTATTACTCAATGCAAAGCTTATATACACAGAAGGCTGGCCTTCAAGCACATCCCGGCCAGGCCACCAAGTCACGGCCGCCACACTCGGCCACTAACAGCACACACGATGCCACTCCTAGAATCTCTCCAGGACGTGCATGCACCACCGGCTAACAACTCATGCGTGCATGCAATTAGCTAACCAACTAACTGATTCTCTCAGCTCTTGACTTATCTATCCAGCCGGCGCCTTGACTCCAGCCCAAAGCATGCAACTAACCACCTTACCAGATCACTTGGCTTCAATTGTTTCTGCAGCGCCGTCTCACACGGCTGTACCGCGTCTCGCGGTACTCGGCATCTCATCGTCTTTGTCGCATCGCACGACCTTCTTCGACATCTCGCCTTTGCACCCTGCTGAACCAAAACTACGTACGTACCAACCACACGGCAAGTTACTCTATCACCTAAACTACATGCAAAACTCAAACTTAAACATATGATACAAAACACCAAGATTAGTTCTAACATTCACCCCCTAATCTTGATGTCAGTCTTCGACGCAGATCACCCGCAGCTTCTTCTCGACGCTATTGCAGCGCCGCAACGCTCCATCATGTCGTGGACGACACCATCGTGTTGCCGATTACCATAACATCTTGCCGCACGCAGCAGCAACCTCTTGACGTGGACGACACCTTCGTGGCGCCGGTCACCACGTCGTCACATCTGCCCATCTTGCTGATGACATCACACCACCCTAGACAGCACCGTCGACGAGCTTGACGCCGATCCTCATGACGACATCGCGCCGCCGTACCTCCCAACGGCATCACACCGTTGTCTTCTTGTGGCAGCTTCGCGCCGCCATCTCCATCTAGCGGCATCGCACCGCAACCATATGCTCGTGCGGCATCACACCGCCAAACACCTCCGTGTCGTGCCACCGTCCTCCATCTCGCATGAAGTCCGCCATGTGCCCGTCACCACGGCCGTAGCCTTCACCACCGTCACGCCGGCCACCATAGCCGCAGGCACCGCCGTCGCCGACGTCGTCGCAGCGCTGGCCTGTCACCATCTTGTCAGGGATGACGTCCTCGCGACGTCGATCACCGCACCATCTTCACCTTGCGGTATCGCACCGCAATGGCCCACCGGCGGCTTTGCGCTGCCGCCGGCCATCACCTCGCGCCGGCGTCCTCCACCTCACATGGAGTCTGCCATGGCGCTGCCACCGCCTCGGATCGACAAGGCTCTGATGCCAAATGTTGGCGCCGCCTCTCGCAGCGCCGCTCTTCTTCTACCTTGCGCTGCCTCGCACAACTCTCTCTCTCTCTCTCCTTTCTATCTTCTCTCAAGATCACATGGACTCACACACACCAGGGAAGGAACCGAGAAACACGCACACGCACACATAAACCAAGGAGAAGACACGATAGCTTTGCCCAGTCACTTCCCTTGGCTACCACGAATGGCTACATTGTTTCTCCTCACCTCACTTTTCTATTACTCAATGCAAAGCTTATATACACAGGAGGCTGGCCTTCAAGCACATCCCGGCCAGGCCACCAAGTCACGGCCGCCACACTCGGCCACTAAGGGCATGTACAATGGTGCTATCTTAGGAGTGCCACGTAGGATTAATGATGAGGTGGAGGAGAGAGAACTCGTAAGAAAAGGTTTGTCTTCTCTTATTTAAGATAAGACAAGAGATGATCTCTTAGCACAATTTGTCTCACCATATTTTAAGGAATTGCTAATTATTGAAGATAAGGCTAAGATATAATTCATTGTAGACATACTTTTTTGTCATCTCTAAATTGCATGCAAGACTTAAGATAAGACTGTTTTATCAACCATTGTACATGCCCTAACAGCACACACGATGCCACTCCTAGAATCTCTCCAGGACGTGCATGCACCACCGGCTAACAACTCATGCGTGCATGCAATTAGCTAACCAACTAACTGATTCTCTCAGCTCTTGACTTATCTATCCAGCCGGCGCCTTGACTCCAGCCCAAAGCATGCAACTAACCACCTTACCAGATCACTTGGCTTCAATTGTTTCTGCAGCGCCGTCTCACACGGCTGTACCGCGTCTCGCGGTACTCGGCATCTCATCGTCTTTGTCGCATCGCACGACCTTCTTCGACATCTCGCCTTTGCACCCTGCTGAACCAAAACTACGTACGTACCAACCACACGGCAAGTTACTCTATCACCTAAACTACATGCAAAACTCAAACTTAAACATATGATACAAAACACCAAGATTAGTTCTAACACGCCCAACTGAGGTTTTAGGACTTGTTCCATCCAAATAAAAATTGAAAATTAAGCTCTGTTTGATTTTTAACTGAAAGACCCCGCTAAAAAAAGGTCTGCCTTTTCTATTTGTTACATATTTTACCACAATTTATTGCAAGCACCCATATTCTAATATGTGCTTAATCTCCAAATGCTGCAATTTTCTTAGTTTTAGTGTTGAGTTTCTCCAAGAACCTTATTTATGTCCCTTAAACTCAGACCCAAAAGTAGAGCTACAAGAAGTTACTTTCATATTAAGCAATTTTTTGCTATTGTCCATTCAAACGGCAAATCCATAAGAAGCAGGTTACCGACTGCATTGGTACATATTAAATAAATGCAGCGAATACGGTAGCACTTACATCATTGAAAATGACTAGCCGCTGGTAGTCGCTCAAGGACTTTTTGTAACAGAGTTCGGAATCAAAATACCAACCAAAGAAGCCATCTTGGACGTAGTGAAAGAAGTAGTCGTTCTTGACGATAAGCTCTGGAGGGTACTTGCGTTCCAACGCAGCATCATCGATCTCGTCAGCCGGCATTCCTTTCAACAGCTACGTACACAGATGGAGTAAGTCAAGTACATAAGAGGGCATAATTAAATTTTCATGTATGGATGTATGATATATAGATTAATAATAAACAGATATGAATGAGTAATTGACTAACCAGGCAAGCTTTGATGCGATAAAGCGCATACTTGAGATGGAACTTGTTGGTCTCCTCTTGGTCCAGTTCGGTGTAAGTCTCGATTTCAGTCATGCGAGCCGCTAGCTTTTCACAGTCGCTGATGTGTTGCTGCTTCGTGATAGCATCATCGGCCGGTTCAGAAGCAACAACGACGGCCGAATCAGCAGATTTTCCTTGTGAATCTCTGTCTCGTCATCCCTCCTGTGTCTCCTCGTGCAAGAAACTCTGGATTTGATATTGCACTAGAGCAGCTCGCGATTCATCGTCGTGGAAAGATTTACGGGTAAGGGCTTCGAGGATGTCACGGGAAGGGATGTTTGGGAGACCGGTGAGGTCCGATTCCGAGCCGCCGTCGCCGTCGCCGACTGGTAACTGCAATTGGGCGAGGCGGGAGGCGATAATTTCATGGTACCTTGGCTCTGTTGCAGGCTCGTCGGGCGGCGGAGAGCCTCCATCCACACGGCTACTGCTATCGGAGTCCGAATAGGCAAGGGATACAGAGAACGGTGCCCCACCTTCGCCAAGGCGCCGGCGGAACACTCCTTCAAGAGGACTCCTCCGGCGGGGGCGCCTCTTCTGCGGCATAGGCATCCCCATCCGATCGGCATCAAAGAGGAGACGAACACTGCGGGCGGAGAGGCGAAACCATCATACCCTTTGGCAAACTGGGCCTAGCAGGCCCATCTCCCTTCCGCAATGCGTTTCGGCTTGACCAACAAAAAACCGCTAGCACTGTTTTTTTCTTTAGTTCTCATAGAAGAAGGTTAAGTCTCTACTCCTAATGTCTCTATTCCGATGGGTTGCAATAACATCATGGCGAGGATGGATAACTTCGTTGTAGTAAACGCTCTACAGCTGAATGAAGGACAATCAATGGTGGCTGGCCCCATTTTGGAAGATTGCAGAGATTTACTAAGAGGTTTTGGGAAGGTTATTCTTGAGCATTGTAATAGAGAGTCAAATATGACTGCTCATGCGCTAGCTGAATATGGCCGTGCAAACGATCCGTCTCTGTGGATCGAGGCACCACCAAGTTTCATTGCCAATTCTTTGGCAGACGATGTATCTGTTATTTAGTTTAATAAAGCTAGCCATGAAGGCCTTTCCGTCAAAAAAAAAGTCTCTACTCCTAATGTCTCAGCTGATAGTCTCCGTTCCACGGTTAATTTTCATCCCATCTCCACTGGTTTATTTTCGTCCTCCCTCAACCTATGAAAAAAACCAACGAAAAAAAATCGAGGCCCCGTCGCACGAACCGGGAGCGAGGGCTCCTCGCGAAAAAAGTATCTGACGATCCAGGCTGCCCTCGATCGTCTCGCTACGAGGACGAGGACCACCCCCCAGCCGCCATAGTGGTGCCCTACGCCGCCGCCGAGATCAGAGAGGAGCCGCCGACATCGAGGTTCGGGAGGAGCTGGCCACCACGACCTCCCTCCCTAGCCGGCCGCCACCACCCCCTTCCCAAGCAGCCATGTACAGCAAGGCGGCGCCCACGTGCCTGGCCTAGGTGGGTCTCGACCTCGTTCCTCCCTTCGTCCAAGGCCAGGAGCTCCCCCTCCCCGACCCGATCTGGTGGAGAGAGGGCCAGGCCTTGCCACTCTGGTGGTCCCTCTGGCCAGATCTGTCTGGGGTAGTCGCCGTAGAGTCTCTACAGTGGTGGAGTAGCAGCAGCCCGACAGAAGGTGGGTGCCGGATCGTCGTCCAGCAGCTCACCGTCGGAGCTTCTCAATGGAGGCAATGGAGGCCCGTGGGTGAGGGGCACTCGTCAAGGGGGTGATTGGGCGCATTAGGAGGGGGAGTGGAGAAACTGGGGTTGAGATGCCTTGGCTGGGTGCTCGATGATGCGCCAGGCGAAGAAGGATCTCCTAGTGGAGCTTGGGAGAGGGGAGGTGTTGGGAGGAGGAGCCGTCATGGAGCCCAAGACCGGATGCACTAGTAGAAAAAGGGCCTTTAGTCCCGGTTCGTAAGGGCCTTTAGTCCCGGTTCTGGAACCGGGACTAAAAGCTTGTTACTAATGCCCTTGGCCTTTAGTCCCGGTTCTTACACGAACCGGGACAGATGGGCCTCCACGTGGCCGCTGCGGCCAGCCCAGGCACGGGGGCCTTTGGTCCCGGTTGGTGACACCAACCGGGACCAATAGGCATCCACGCGCCAGCAGCTGGCTGGAGCTGAGGTTTTTTTGAAAGGGCCGGTTTAGGGGTTTGGGGGGTTAATTTAGGTTGTTATTAGCTAGCTAATAGAGAGAAGTGTCCTCTCTTATATATCTCCGTGCTTGGTTTACCAACGCTACTGCTATGCCTAACGTTAACATGGCTTAGATTGAAGTCAAGGCAACATGTGGTGCATGTCGAAAGTAATACTAATTCTAACTTGATCAAGTTTGGATTGTACTACTTTCGACATGCACCACATGCATGTTGCCTTCACTTCAATCCAATCCATGTTCATTTCACCCGCTCGCATCATGCATCATCATATATAATAACAAGTCCTACTAATTAATCATCATCATACAACTTCTACTCGTTATTAATAACAAGTCATACGATCATCATCCTCATATAGTCATTGAACCAACCATACTTAATTGTTAATAGAACATGATCATCATTATGAGGTATAAATAACCTCTTTAAGGTAAAATAGCATAAAACAATATAGACCCTGACTCTCCATTATGGAGAATGGAGATCATGCTGTCTCCAATTCTTGCGCTTCGCTTCCTTTTGCTTCCAAGAACCTCCTTATGACTGTCCATACATTTTTTCCATTCTTTGATTGTCATGTCTCCACTTCTTTTAGAAATCTGGTATGAATAGTTGAGATTCGTAGGACGACCTGGTTGTATGTTCAAAACATCAAGGCGACCGTGCGTATACATCAGATGAGGCACACAATCATTCGGGATTATCTGTTGAAAAACATAGTAATAACTTCGTAGTTAGCAATGATGTACTAGTTTTAGAAGTATGCAAAAGATGCACGGATGTCGTAATAGTAAAAAATCTTACCAGGGTATCTCCATGGTAGTTACCGTAGTTCAACATGTGCACTAGTGGCACGTATTGATCATAATGTTGAGGAGTTCGATTGTAGATATTGTAATTCTCAAGATCATTACAAAATGCGATCAGATGATTTTTCTCCTTGTAAGTTAATTCGTAGCCATCGGTCTAGTGGGTTTTGTCTATCATCTTCCGCACATTCTTTGAAGAATGAAAATAAGCTGTCAACTATTTTGAAATAAACAATATAAATTACTTAATAACTATGTGTGAGAAGCTCACATAGGGGAAGAATTGGAAGGGTATCAACAAGGACCCAAATGTCCATATTTTCTTGCTCGATTTCAGGATCACCAAGATCCATGGTGACAAGCATACACTCATCAAAACCATACATCTTGCAAAGTGCTTCCCAATTTTTGCAACCAAAATGGGTTACACTCTCAAAATTGTACAGCTTTACTTCAAAATCCACACCATGATTGGTCCTTAGGTGAATTTTCTTTGTTTCCATACTTTCATTGTCTTCAAAACCCATCCTCTCCAAGACATAGCGTCTTGCATAACATGGGATAAGCTAGTCGAATTGGAAAATATAAAAAGTACACGTTAAAATAGTTGAAGTCGTGCTTAATTATGAAAAAAACTATTGTCGTCGTTGTGAATCGTTTCAACACCGAAGGTCTCCTCGAGCTTAATGCTGAAGCGCCGATCTTCGTCCAGCTCAAGGAACCTGTCGCACATACCTCGGTCGTCGTGGCACCAGTCGCACTCCCCCGGGCGATTTTCGTCGTCCGAGTACGACATTTCCTATGTTCATAATTCAAATATTAAACTTGTACAATTAAATATATGTACTAAAAAACTCTCAGCTCTCATGTGGTGTACATATTCGACCGTAGGTGATGGTAGCTCCTCCTTTCATTCCGAGTGCATTACACCAAATTGTCTAGCACATGGGAATGAAGGAGAAGCTACCCCCACGATAACAGTCGGGATTCTTCGTCGTCTCATATATATATATGGTTGGAGACTCTCCCTCACTGATTCCTCTATGACATTTGCGACCGTCGGTGATGGTAGCTCCTCCTTTCGTTCCCGAGTGCATTACACATTGTGTCTAGCACACGGGAACGAAGGAGAAGCTACCCCCACGACAACAGTCGGGATTCTTCGTCCTCTCATATAGGTGGAGACTCGACAGACTTAAAGTCAACACGAGGACTCATATTATAGGACTCATATTGACATGGAGATTTGGCTTGTCTCACCTCGAGGTCGGAGGGGGGTCGGTGACGGGGACGACGACGCGGATGAAGGAGGGGGCTCCTAGATTTTTGCATAGTGCTCTCCAATTTTAGCATTCAAAGTAGGAGTACTTTTCCAATTTGAGCATTCAATAAGCAAAATCAAATCGTAAAATAAAGTAGTATTCAAATTAGCATGCATTCAATTGTAAGCAAAAGTACATCATCACTTGTGTCCGTACATTGTCTAATATTATCACTAGTAATACTCCTCGAATACTATCATACATAGCATCGCTAATACAGCTAGAACCGTAGCGCCCGATGGGTATGGTCGCGGGCGGTGGACACCAAAGATAAGGAACCATCATAGGATCATAGCTCCATTGAGATCCCTGAAGAACCTGCCAGGTATTGTCAAACCTGCCCTCCAACACAACCATGTAGCGACGGACGTGCTTGTCCTCCTCGCTGACATGGTGACGTACCACCTCCGCGGTGTCCGGAAGCCTCGGCACCGTCACTGGCCCACGCGACCGCCACCAAACAAGGATCGGGTCAACAACGAGCTGGCTCCTCACCAACCTACGCCCCCCGGAAGGTAGCACCTCCTAATACCAGCCCGGCGGAGCCCAGTCCCGGACATGACCCATCTGATCAAGCCGGCCTCCTCCGCTGAGTCGACGACAAGGATGCGGGATAGGCATCATCGACATCGATGCGGGATTAATTGCTTGAACTAAAAAATAAACTAGTTCTATTACTTTTCTTGCTAAAATAAAGTAGTTTTATTAAATCAACTAGTTCAACTACTAAGCACTTACTATAAATAAATAAAATAAAGTAGTTCTTACTAAAAATAAACTACTTCTATATATAGTAAAATTTAATAAAGTAGTTTTATTAGTTAGTCAACTAGTTCAACTACTAAGCACTTAGTATAAA